>NW_024082409.1:38286-97651 GCF_003009895.1 Hyaena hyaena
CTTTTTTTTTTTTTTTTTTGTCAGCTTCTTGTTTTTCTATAATGGTGTCTTCTAAATCACTTATTCTCCTTTCTGCCTATTCAATCCGTGCATTGGAGGCCTCTACTTTATTATGTATCTCATTTATCACTTTTTTAAATTCTTCATACCTATTTATATTCTCCATTTTGTCTGTAGCCATAGTTTCTTTGATGTCCCCTATGTTTTTTTCAAGCCCAGCTATGAATTTCATGATTATTATTCTAAAGTCTTGTTCATTTATGCTGCTTATATCTGTTTTGAGAAGTTCATTAGCTGTCAATTCTGCTTGGAATTTCTTTGGAGGAGAGCTTTTTCGTTTCGTCACTTTAGTTAGCTTTCTGGCTCTTGTTAGTTTTAAAGACCTGTTATGCTCTCTGCACCTATAAGCGCTGCTGTATCCAAGAAGATTCTTTGACTCTCCAGGGCCTATCCTTTCAGAGAGTGTTTTTTGAATGGTATCTCTTGGTCTCTCTTGTTGAGACCTTGGTTATTTTGTTTTCCTACTCATAGTGATATTTGGGCCTCTCCACCATGTGTACTTTGGCTTGTTTCTAGAGGTAGCCCTGGAGAGGAAAACAAACTGACAAACACACAGAGAGAAGGGGCACACAAACGCACAGACAAATCCGACTAACATGGACACTGAGAGGGAAAGTGAAAAAGAGACAAGATGGAGGAGGGAGGGTGAATAATAGATTATAAAAAAAATATATAAAAAGATCAAAAGGAAGAAAAGAAAAGGGAAAAAGAAGAATACTAATGGACAAAGAACGGTTTATAGCATATAATCGGATTTCTCAGCTACAATTAAATAGCCGGGTGTGTGCAGTGCTCGTTGAAGAGCATAGAGACAGAGAGAAGACAGGTTGGGGATGAGGCAAAATTGGAAATAGAATAAACAAACAGAAGGGAAGAGGCTTTTTTCAAAGAGTTAAAGGGTGGAGTATGGTTGGTTAGGTGTGAGAAGGATGCTGGTGTTATCCAGAGAAACTATATAGTCTAATACTCCTGAGAGAAAGAGATGAAAAGGTCGGAAGGTGTAGAATTTACATCTACAGAATGGACTAAATGTGACTGTTTAAACACGCTGGTGATCAGAGTTAATCAGGTCAGTGTTCTGGAGAAAAAAGAAAAAAAAAAAAGAAGAAAAGAAAAAAAGGAAAAGGGGAGGAGGACAGCTCTCAAGCAGGGACGGGCGTGGTGTGATCCAATGCGTCAGGCGGGAGTTCTGCTTTGGTGCTTGTAGGGAGGAAAGAGGCGGTGCTCCACCTGGCTTTTATGGGCGTGTCAACTCCCAGGGCCAGGGGCTCAGCCAATGTTTGTTGCGGTTTTCAACCTAGGCCAGTCCCACCCTCCAAATCCCAGTCCAAGAGCCCCGCTGAAGTTGCGCAGGCAATCCCCTGGTAACCCCCTCAGGGCAATTCCAAGCCTCTTGTCTGGTTCTGGGGGTGGAGCCAGAAGCCGCTGCTCCCTTCTCCGGGTGGGCTGAGGGGCCTGGGCGGGGTGGGGGGGGCCTTGTCTGCTGTGTGCGCTGAGGCCGCTGGAGTGAGGGAATCGGGGTCCCTCTGTGTCTCTTCACCCAAAACACAATTTCGCGGGCAAATCTCCCAGTTTTTAGCTCTTTACCTTCCCTCTACAGTTCCAGCCAGCTAGGAGCGTGGATGCCTGGTGCCTGTGCACGGCTCCTCCAGGAGTCTAAGCTCGCCAGGAAGGCAATGGCGGCAGGCTCACAGCTTCTCCCAGCCAGCCAGGAGCCCGCACAAAGCAGCAGTCCGCGAGCACAGCCCCTTTGGGGCGAGTTGGAGCGTAGGGGGACTTGGTGTGCAGGTATTTTGTGCGCAAGGTCTTTCTATGCCCCGAGCGGAGGTTTTTCCCCCAAGCAGAGGTTTATCTGTTTCAGACTCTCTCTTTTTCCCCTCTCACTCCCCGTAGAGGGGGATTGCCCCGTCCGTCCAGTATCCGATCCAGGCCTGATTTTATCTTCCCCAGTTCGCACTCACGTTAGAATGCTCTCTCAGTGGATTCTGCGTCCTTTTTCTCCCAAACTCTTGAGTTTCGTATGGTTTCCTATGGCTTCAGATTTTTCCGTGTGAGGCATGGGCGCGAGTGCAAGTATGGAGCTTCCCACTTCTCCGCTATCTTGCCTCCCTCCCCTCTTTGGGTGTTTTTTATTTTTTTATTTCATTTTATTTATTTTTTACAAATAGTTTATTGTCAAATTAGTTTCCACATAACACTCAGTGCTCATCCCCACGTGTCCTCCTCCATGCCCATCCCTCCTTCCCCCCACATCCATCAGTCCTCAGTTTTTGTCAGCATTCAAGAGTCTCTCATGGTTTGCCTCTCTCCCTTTCCCCCACCATTTCCCCCCTTCTTCTCCCCCTTGTTCCTCCGTCAAGTTCCTCCTAATCCTCCTATACGTGCAAACATATGATATTTGTCCTTCTCTGCCTGACTTATTTCGCTCAGCATAACACCCTCAAGGTCCATCCATGTTGCTACACATGGCCAGATTTCACGGTTTCTCATTGCCATGTAGTATTCCATGGTATAGATAAACCACATCTTCTTGATCCATTCATCTGTTGATGGACACTTAGGCTCTTTCCATGTTTTAGCTATTGTGGAGAGTGCTGCTATGAACATCGGGGTACATGTGCTCCTATGCCTCAGCATTTCTGCATCCCTTGGGTAAATTCCTAGCAGTGCTATTGCTGGGTCATAGGGGAGTTCTATTGTTAGTTTCCTGAGGAACCTCCACACTGTTTTCCAGAGGGGCTGCACCAGTTTACATTCCCACCAACAGTGTAGGAGGGTTCCCGTTTCTCCACATCCTCGCCAGCATCTAGAGTTCTCTGATTTGCTCATTTTAGCCACTCTGACTGGCGTGAGATGGTATCTCAGTGTGGTTTTGATTTGTATTTCCCTGATGAGGAGGGATGCTGAGCATCGTTTCATGTGTCTGTTGGCCATCTGGATCTTTGGGTGTTTTTTAAATGCACAGGAAACTGCAACATCTTCTAAAGTCCAACCTTGATTCAAGAGGCTTTGCTGGACAGCTTGTGAACAAGGGGAGTAAAAGGCTGAACTATGAGTAAATTATCACTAATTTCCCTGGGGTCTTCTGGCAGCAAAATGCCAATATTTGTCTCTATTGTACACCCTTCCTAGGATCTTGGATCAAGGATGAAAAAAGAAATGTTGATCTGACGTCAAGAATATCAACTTCCAGCCTTAATTAGCAGTTCATAAATCCACTTTTGGCCCCATAAAACAGTGTACCCCCTAAATGACCTAGAGGAAGGTACTGTGGAGATTTACTTATCAAGTTGATTCAAGAATAATTATTCTATTTTATTCAGTGTTATATATTTAGGAGAAAGCTATAAATATGCTAAGGCGCAGTTTTCCTTTATTTCATGTGTGCAAATTTAAATTTATTATGTCAATTAATCATACTAGAACCATAGAAGGCAAGATGCATATCTTTTTTTTTTTTTTTTAAATGTTTTTATTTATTTCTAGGAGAGAGAGAGAGACAGCGTGAGCAGGGGAGGGTCAGAGAGAGAGGGAGTCACAGACTGAAACAGGCTCCAGGCTCCGAGCTGGCAGTCAGCACAGAGCCCGACGCGGGGCTCGAACCCACGAACCGCGAGATCACGACCTAAGCGAAAGTCGGACGCTTAACCGACTAAGCCACCCAGGCGCCCCGGCAAGATGCATATCTAACTCAAAATTAGGTTCACATTTAATAGTAAATGTCTCTAGCTAGTGTATAAACCTTAGCTGATTTTTGAACATTGAATGATATAGATCTCTCCTTGAAAGTGTTTCTAGATTTTAAAAAATGGATAGAATTGTTTAGAATAGGTTTAGATTAATATAAAAATTAAGTAAGTTAAGCTCCACCCTTTTTTTTTTCTTTTTATTTCTAGGATAGAGAGAGACAGCGTGAATAGGGGAGGGTCAGAGAGAGAGGGAGACACAGACTCTGAAACAGGCTCCAGGCTCTGAGCTGGCAGTCAGCACAGAGCCCGACGCGGGGCTCGAACCCACGAACCGCGAGATCATGACCTAAGCAAAAGTCGGACGCTTAACCGACTAAGCCACCCAGGCGCCCCAGTAAGCTCCACCCTTCTTGTTTCCCCTGTTAATAACACCTTATGAGTTTGGTACATTTGTTACAATTAGCAAAAGGACATTGATACATGTTATTAATTACAATACACAATTTTCATTAAGATTCACTCTTTGTGCTTTGACATTCCATGGGATTTGATAAATGAATAGTGTCATGTATCATTATTATAGCATCATACAGGAATCCATTCATAGCATTATTATTCACATTGGCCAAATATGGGAACAACCCAAATATCCATCAAGTGATTAATGGATAAATAAAATGATATATCCACACAATAGAAGACTATTTGGCCATAAGAAGAAGTTAAATTTTAAAATATGCTATAACATGGATGGACCATGAAAGACAATATAGGCAAGCACAAGAAAACATATATTTATGAATTCAAACAGATGAGCTACCCAGAATAGGCAAAATCACAGAGACAGAAAATGGAGACTATCAGGATGGAATTAGGAGGGAAGATGGATTGTTTTTCATGTTTTTTTCAGAGGTTATGTTGAATATGAAGAAAAAGTTTGGGGTATAAATGATAGTGATGGGTACACAGCATCGTGAATGTAATTAATGCCACTGAGTGTACACTTACAAATGATTAGAAGAATAAATATTATGTGTATTTCATCAGTAAAAAAAAGTAAACAATTCAATAGAACAGATGATGAATACAATAGTTGCATATATGAAGACATGGAAGCCTAAATGGTCCTGTAATATGTGAAGCAGTGGAAATTTGACTAAATTTTAAAACAGCCAGATGTAGTCTTGGGATTCAGTGTTTAGCATTTTAGTGTTTGCCCTGTTTTAGATAGACTATTTCACATGTATTAGATTCCATTTAGCTAGAAAGCCAAAGGCTCTATTTCTCACTTCTTTCCTCTCGCCTGCTTTGCCTTCATTTGTACACCAAGGAAGATGGCCCAGCAACACCTTACCTTGTCTTTTACCAATCACATCCATGCCCTCTTGCCCCATGTCCAAACCAAGCAGAGCTCCCTGAGTAATTTCTGAGCAGTACAATTAATGTCCTGACAGTTTCTCTGTGTCCCCTAGATCCCCTGGAATGTCCACTGGAGGACCTTACCCGTGACAAGGAAGAGGAAGGGGGCCCATCTTTCGCCAAGGTAAGCTAGACTCTGTCTGAAATGGAAATGTTGCTTTATTTCTTTCCTTTTCAAATGAATGCAGACACAAAAATCTGACAATATACATCAGTGATGGTAGGTGCAGTTTCCTTGTTTGGGGAATGTTGAGTGGAAGTCTATTAGCAACTGACTCCTGATACAAAAAGGAAGTAAAAAAGCAACAGTTACAAACGGTATGATAGTGAGGATTTTTTCCAGTAGAAAATTTTCCTCCTTGAAAAAAAAAGTTCTGTATTTGTCAGGCAAAATAGACTTGAGACATCTTCCATGAAAATCTCAGCATTTTCCCACACATGTCCTCTATGTTTTGTTTTGGCACCACTGACTCAGCCACTGGTTCCCATCAGGTTTCCTAAAGAGAACAAAAGACCTGTACCAACAGTGTACAGGGTGATGCCATCTTCATAGTGTTTTATTTTAATTGCAGATGGATTAAACAGGAAATGAAAAGGTTCCATTTCTTATAATCACTCATTATTTGAGAAATTATCTAGGTGATGAAGAAGGTGGGGCTTTCTGGTCTGCTTTGGTCCGGAGAGCCACCCTGATTCTGGGTTCCTGCAGAAAGTGAGGGTTGGAAGTGTAGTGAGAGAAACCAACTGTCTAGTAAAGAACTATGACCATATCCTACAGGGTCCAGAGCAACTAGGTCATTTAGGTTATATGCTTTGTGTGTGAGGGTTAAAGGGTATCTATGGTATAAATGTGAATGTGAGTGCATTTAGTACGTGTGTTTCTTCAGGAGGTATTTTCCCACTTACATAGAACAATGCAAGTGTCAAATTTCCAAAAATAAATCTCATCACCATTGCATACTTCACATACAATATGCATTCCTCCATCACCACAGCTGTGCCTGGAAGTTTGTTTAATATTACCTTTCCTCAGATGGAGGTGGAGCAGAAGTGAATGGCTCAAGGTATTGACCTCCTACTTAGGAGGTCAAAAGCCAAAATGTGGATCTATGCCTGGGTCCCTATGTTGATGCTCTGAGCTACTGACCTGGACTTATCACTCAGTCACAGGATCATTAGTCACAGAGCAGAGGAGTTTCAGAATCTGAGTATCCTCCCAAAAGTACAAAAGCGTACACATATCCCAAACACTGACAACATTATAATATGGCCACAATGGCCACATAACCCAGGGCAGCTACAGATGCTTTTAACAGCCAACTTTGGCTTAGTCATTAGTGTGAAATACATATAGAAAGCCCACATGCTCCTGGGAAGCCCACAGATTCTAAGAGGTGTGAGGCCCCACGTAGGACAGTGCAGGTCAACATCGGTCATAACTGGGGTCACTGCTTATACAATGGCCCAAAGCAGGTTAAGAATCAGGAAGATAATTTAATGTAACTGATAACATTACCATAAGCCTGACAAACGCTCAAATCCTGTAAGTATACACCAAAGGTACAATGGCAAATAGAAACTCAAAGTAAAATTTAGTTTTTAGCTTGGTGCCCATCACCATTGCTGCAAATCTCCTAAAGAGCTGGGTTCGAGAGGGTCAGTGCCACTCCATGCCTCCTCTACTTTCAATGTGTAGTCTTGGCACCATTGTCAAAGATCACTTATCCATGTTTGTGTGAGTTTATTTGGAGACTTTCCATATATATATATATGGAAAAAATATATATAAATATATAAATAATAAAATATATATAATAATATATTATATTTATTTATTTTATTTATAAATAAAATAAAATAAAATATATAAATATATATATTTTCCATATATAAAAATATATATACATATATTCCATATAAAGTATATATATATAAAATATATATATATATTTTAGCAAAAAGGTGATTTTATTAAAGCACTGGTGTGTGTGTGTGTGTGGGGGGTGTCTCTATTCTGTTCCACTGGTCTATCTACCTGTGTTTATGCCAGTACCATTCTGATTGATTACTATAGCTCTGTAATGTGTTTTAAAGTCAGAAGAGGCAATATGGTGGAGATAGAGGGAGTTCTGTACTTCCCTCTGCATCTCTCAAACAAAGAAGGGCTGAAGCCAAAGGACACTGAACTGTAAGAGTATGGGAGGAAAAGAGACGGAGTCCACTAAGAAGACAGCCTCATAGGTGCGTGATTACAAACTTGGAAAGATAAAAACAAGCTAGGACACAGAGGCAGGGAAGGGAGGGAGCTCCCTCTGTGGAGAGAGGAGGGGAAGAGAATGAGCAGCTGAAACTACAGATAGAACTGTCCCTGGAGAAGAGAAAAAACTTGGCCCTGGACAGAGAGGGATCCTATCATCCCATCTCTAACCACAGGGTGTTTGGAGGGAGATCCTATCTCTAACTGCGGAGCTTTCTTTGGGCTGGGTGCACCAGTCCCAGTCTGCATCAGAAGGAACTGTTCCCCTACTCCCCCTACTTGATCCCCGGCTAGGAAGCGCCACCGCCTTCGGGATTACATTTCAGGCGGTACCACTAAAGCGCATGGACTAAGATCTGGAAATGAGGCTGGGCATGAGACATAGAACACGACCCACCTTGGCTATGTTTGCAGCAGGGATATCGGACCCAAAAGAGTGATTGCAATGCTTGGTTTGAGAAAGGACTGGGGGGCCGCCATTTTTCTTTCCACAACCACCAAGGCAGCGCCTCAGGGAGCGGCCCACGGGACCCACAGTGGAGGTGAGACCTGCCAACACCAAACCACGCCCATCCACACTGGAGAGCTGTTTTTTTGTTTGTTTGTTTGTTTTTGTTTTGCTTTGTTTTGTTGATCAGAGCCCAGGGCAAGACCAGCATTGATTCACTGCCATCATTAACTCTAGATCAATGCTTGCTTATCAGATATATTCTCCCTTAACTCATTCTTATCTCTTCCCTCCACTGGACTGGACAATCTGGTTATAGGTTTGCGTAAACAGTCACATTTAATCCACTCTCTTGATGCATGTTCTACACCTCCATCTTTACCTTCCTTTCTCTCTCTCTCTCTGAAATAATCAGATTATATAGTTTCTCTGGGTAACATTATCTTCATTTCTTTATCCTCACCCCCTACCATATTCTCCTTTTTCTCTCTCTAAATTAAGCCTTTTAGTTTGTTTCTCTGCATGGTCAATGTTCAATTTCTCTTTCTCCCTATCCCTGTCATTTCTCTCTTTGTATATGCTCTTCCATTAGCACTGCCTCCACCCTCCTCTTTATTTGTAGTTAGAATTTCTGGTATTACGCATTTAGACTGTTCTTTGTCTTTTGTTGTTTTTGTTTTAAACAAAACAAAACAAGTTTTTTGGTTTGCTTCTTTGTTTAATTTCTATGTGCTTTTGTTCTCTGTTCGTCTGTTTTCCTTTCCAGGGCTACCTCAAAAAACAAGCCAAAGTATACATGGTGGAGAGTCCAAAATATCACTACAAGTAGGGAAATAAAATAACCAAAGGCAAACCAAGAAAGACCAAGGGACATCATTAAAAGAACATTACCTGAATGGACAGGCTGTGGAAAGATAATGAACCTCTTTTAATGTAGCAGTACTCGCAGATGCAGAGTGCACAACAAGCTCTTAAAACTTACAAGAGACAGAAAGCTAGCCAAAATGACAAAATGGAAAAACTCTATTCTAAAGAAATTCCAGGAAGAAGTGACAGCTAAAGAATTGGTCAAAACAGATATAAGCAACATAACAGACCAAGAATTTAGAATAATAGTCATAAAATTAATCGCTGGGCTTGAAAAGTGCATGAAAGACATCAGAGAAGCTATTGCTACAAAGAATATGGGCCTTAAAAATAGCTGTAATGTGCAGGTCAGAGTGGCTAAAATGAACACATCAGGAGACACTAGATGCTGGCGAGGATTTGGTGAAACAGGCCCCCTCCTACACTGTTGGTGGGAATGTAAACTGGTGCAGACACTCTGGAAAACAGTGTGGAGGTTCCTCAAAAAATTAACAATAGAACTCCCCTATGACCCAGCAATTGCACTCCTAAGGGTTTACTCAAGGGATACAGGAGTGCTGATGCACAGGGGCACATGTACCCCAATGTTCATAGCAGCACTCTCAACAATAGCCAAAACATGGAAAGAGCCTAAGTGTCCATTAACTGATGAATGGATCAAGATTTGGTATATTTATACAATGGACTACATGGCAATGAGAAAGAATGAAATCTGGCCATTTGGAGCAACATGGATGGAACTAGAGGGTGTTATGCTGAGCGAAATAAGTCAGGCAGAGAAGGGCAGCTACCATATGTTTGCACATATAGGTGGTTTAGGAGGAAGCTAATGGAGGACCATGAGGGAAAAGAAGGGGAAGAAGGGGAAAAATAGTTGGGGGAGAGGGAAGGAGGCAAACCACGTGAGACCCTTGAATGCTAAGAACAAACTGAGGGCTGATGGGGGTGAAGGAGAGGGGAAGGAGGGTGATGGGCATGGGAGAGGGTACTTGTTGGGATGAGCACTGGGTGTTATATGTAAACTAACTTGACAATAAACTATTAAGAAAAAATTAAAAAATTTAAAAAATTAAAAAAGAACTTACCAGGGCACCTGGGTGGCTCAGCCACTTAAGCATCCAAGTCTTGATTTTGGCTCAGATCATGATCTCACAATTCATGAGACTGAGCCCTGCGTTGAGCTCTGCGCTGTCTGCACAGAGTCTGCTTGGGATTCTTTGTCTCCCTCTCTTTCTGCCCCTCTTTTTCTCTCTCCCAAAATAAATAAACTTTTAAAAAAAGAATGAAGTTCTCAAACTCAATACCCAAAAAATAAATAACCCAGTGAAGAAAAGGTTAGAAGAACTGAACAGACACTTTTCCAAAGAAGACATCCAGATGGGTGACACATGAAAAGATGCTCAATATCACTCATCATCAGAGAAATACAAATCAAAATCACAGTGAGATACCACCTGACAACTGTAAGAATGGCTAAAATTAACAATTTATGAATCAACAGATGTTGGCTAAGATGCAGAGAAAGGGGAACCCTCTTACACTGTTGGTCCGAATGCAAACTGGTGTAGCCAGTCTGGAGAACATTATGGAGTTTCCTCAAGAAGTTGAAAATAGGCATACCCTATGGCCCAGTGACTTCACTACTAGATATTTACCTAAAGAATACAAAAATATTGATTCAAGGTACACATGCATCTCAATGTTTATAGCAGCACTATCAACAATAGCCAAATTACGGAAAGAGCCGAAGTGTTCATCAACTGATTAATGGATAAAGAAGATGTGGCATGTCTGTGTGTGCGTGCGAGCACACACACACACAGAGGAATATTCCTCAGCCATCAAAAAGAGTGAAATCATGCCATTTGCAACAACATGGATGGAGCTAGAATGTATTACCAAGTGAAATAAGTCAGAGAAAAACAAATACCATACAATTGCAGTCAGATGTGAAATTTAAGAAATAAAACAGATGAACATATGAGAGGGGAGAAAAGTAAAAAGAGAGGGAAACAAACCTTAGAAAGAGACTGTTAATGACAGAGAACAAACTGAGGATTGACTGAGGGGGGTGGGTAGGCCATGCGTTAGATGGGCGATAGGTATTAAGGAGGGCACTTTTTGTAATGAGTACTGGGTGTTGTATGTAAGTGATGAATCAATGAATTCTACTCCTAAAACCAATATTGCATTGTATGTTAACTAACTAGAATTTAAATAAAAATTTGAAAAGAAAAAAATGAATACTCGCTGGAAATGGAAATGATGTTCTGATCTAAATAATTGTTTTTAAGTTTATTTATTTATTTGAGAGAGAGAGAGAGAGAGAGAAGAGAGGCAGAGAGAGAGGGAATCCCAAGCAGGCTCCTCACACTCAGTGCAGAATCTAACATGGGGCTCAAACCCATGAACCATGAGATCATGACCTGAGCCAAAATCAAGGACCTGACACTTAACCGACTGAGCCACCCAGGTGTTCCTGATCTAAATAATTTAAATTATATTTTCTTTAGACACCAAAGTTTGACAATTCACATTTTAATTTGCATTATCCATGCAAACAAACAGACTAGGCTTGAATAATCGAAATACCCAGAGCCATACATTAATATTTCTCCATTTCATTTACATCCTAACAAACAACCCCCCTCCTGGCACAAGTTTCTCCAATGAGTTTTCCCCAATGAGGGAGAGGGAGCAACAGCTTAATGGGTACCAAGTTTCATTTTGGGGTGATAGAAATGTTTTGGAACAAGGTATGGGTAATCATGGTACAACATTGTTAATGTACTAAAAGCCCTGGTTTGGTCACTGTTAGTGTTGGGTCTGCCTGGGTGCCTCAGTAAGTTAAATGTCCAACTCTTGGTTCCGGCTCAGGTCATGATCTCAGGGTTTGTGAGTTTAAGTCCCCTGGTAGGCTCTATACTGACAGCACAGAACCTGCTTGGGACTCTCTCCCTCTCTTTCTAACCCTCCTTTCTCTCTCTCTCAAAATAAATAAATAAACTTAAATAGAAGGAAGGAAGGAAGGAAGGAAGGAAGGAAGGAAGGAAGGAAGGAAGAAAAGAGAAGAGGGAAACCTACCAAGACATGGGGACTTACAGATTTGGTGACTCATGGGTTTTTCTTATTCTTCAATCATTTAAATCAAGGGTTATACTATTTTCCTTTATAACTACTCAATATCCTTCATACCTGTAATTATGTTTTGTTTTTTTTTTTAAGTAGGCTTCATGCCCAGTGCAGAGCCCAATGTGGGACTTGAACCCATGACCCTGAGATGAAGACCTGAGCTGAGATTGAGAGTTGAACTGAGAGTTGAATTGACTGAGCCACCCAGGCACCCCAAATTATGTCTCATTTTTACTCCTTATGTTTTTCCATTTGTAATTATACTGGCCAAATATTTTTCTACTTTAATTTTTGATTAGGGAACAACAAGCTTTGTATGTTTTTAAATTTATTTTTGAGATAGAGAGACAGAATGTGAGCAGGGGAGGGGCAGAGAGAGATGGAAACGCAGAATCTGAAACAGGCTCCAAGCTGTCCGCACAGAGCCCAACACAGGGCTCAAACTCCTCAACCATGAGATCATGATCTGAGCCGAAGTCAGCTGCTCAACCGAGCCACACAGGTGCCTAACTTTGTGTTTTCTTCCTCCTCAGTCCAATTTGTCTTATTTTTCTATTTTGCAAACTTCTGTTTTTATATTTATTTCCTCAGTCAAGTTTCTTAGAACCTGTTTTGTAGTTTCAAGTTTCTTACACTGAAATTAAATTCATTTATTTTCCTTCTAGACTTTGTCAAAATACTGCTAAGTTCATAAAATATTCTTTGCATATCAATTAATTTCTGTATGGTATAATATTTATTATTTCTGTTTTAAGCTAAGAATTACTTCAGTGTATGTTTTAAATATCTAGATGGTTAAGTTTCTTATAATCTTTTGGTTTCTGCATTGTGGTCAATGTCACATATATGACTTCTGCTTTTTCAAATTCATTTTTGACATCAAGTATCTGACTTCTGAATTTTCATGATGTTTAAAAAATTTTTTAATATAGTTTAATTTTAGTTAGTTAATATACAGTACAATATTGGTTTCCGGAGTAGTATTCAATGATTCATCACTTACACATAACACGCAGTGCTCATCATAACAAGTGTCCTCCTTAAAATCTGTAAAGAACTTATCAAACTCAACACCCAAAAAACAAACAACCCAATTAAGAAATGGCCCAAAGACATGAATAGACACATTTCCAAAGACATCCAGCTACCACACACTGACATGAAAAGATGCTCAACATCACTCATCATCAGGGAAAAAACTATCAAAACGACATTGAGATACCACCTCATACTGGTCAGAGTGGCTAAAATTAACAACTCAGGAAACAAGAGATGTTGGCAAGGATGTAGAGAAAGGAGAACCATCTTGCACTGTTGGTGGGAATGCAAACTGGTGAGGCCACTCTAGAAAAGTGTGGAGGTTCATCAAAAAATTAAAAATAGAACTACTCTAGGACTCAGCGATTGTACTATTAGGTATTTACCCAAAGGATACAAAAATACAGATTCAAAGGAGTATACACACTGTAGGAAACAGAACACCACAATGAACATAGGCACATATTCATTCAGGCTCCAAGATCTCTGAGAAAACTGGAGATTGCAGGGTTAAAAATAACCCGACAGGACTTGAGTGGACTTGAGTGAAATGCCCTTGGCAATGTGGCCTGTTCTTTAGTACACAGATAGGGATGTTTTGCCTAAGGGAAGGCAGGAGTAAATAGCAATGTGTTCACTCCCTTCTTTGTGTTTCATCCTGCCAAAAAGACTCCTATTTTATCATTTTTCTGCTGAGACCACTCCTGCACGGTGTTTACCAGATGTACACTGTTGCCATACTTCACTAGGTTCTTGTAGTTAATCATTGTTGATTCATATCTCTGTGAAAGTATATATGATGATGCAAAATAAAGCTCTGGACCTTGGGCTGTTGGCTCGGGGTCCTCTGTGCCTCGTTATACTGTCATCTCTTCTTCTCAATTTCTTCGTCACCCTGGATCCCCAATCCATTGAGGTTGACAACACACCCCAATGTTTATAGCACATTATCAACAATAGCCAAACTATGGAGAGATCCAAAATGTCTATTGACTGATGAATGGATAAAGATGTGGTATATATGCACAATGAAATATTACTCAGTCATCAAAAAGAGTGAAATCATGCCATTTGCAACAACATGGATGGAGCTAGAATATAATATGCTAAACAAAATAAGTCAATCAGATAAAGACAAATACCATATGATTTCACTCATATGTGGAATTTAAGAAACAAAACAGGTAAACATATGGGAAAGTGGGAGGGAAAGAGAAGAGGGAAATAAACAGTAAGAGACTCATAAAGAGAACAAACTGAGGTTGATGGAAGGAGGTGGGTGGCAGACAGGCCAGATATTTTCTTTAACAAGTTATTATCTAAGGGCACATGTGTGGCTCAGTTGGTTAAGCATCCAATTTTTGGTTTCAGCTCACGTCATGACCTCACAGTCTCCTGAGTTTGAGCCCCACATCATGTTCTATGCTGACAACACGGAGCCTACTTGGGATTCTCTCTCTCCCTCTCTCTCTGCCCCTCCCCCATTCACACTGTCTCTCTAAAAATAAATAAATAAAATTAAAAAATTATTATCTAAAGATGTGTATATCCAAATGAACACAAGTATGTTGTTAATATAATTATTTAATTTTCTGTCACTTTATTTTTCCTTGTTTAATACTGTCTTTTTTATTTTTATTTTCAAAATTATATACATGGTTGTGAAAAAACATATAAACTTAATTTTTTTACTACTAACATTAAATTTATATGAGATATGTTAAAAAAAAATCACATGATTAGAAGATCCTGAGAAGATGACATAATATAAAGCACCATGAATCTGTCTTCCCACCTAGATAATATGTGCACTGGCAGAATCTGTCTGATGTAACTATTTTGGAACTCTGGAGTCTATTGAAGGCCTGCAACTTACAGGGAAAGGAGGAAGGTGAATTATGGTGATTAATTTTAATCAATTTCACATCTTAGAACAATAGCAGCTACCTAACCCCCACCCAGCCCCATGGCAGGTACCCATGTGTTCTGAAACAACTTCCACACAGCTTGTGGGAGCCAGGGTGGGCAAAAAGGACCACATCCTCCAAATATCAGGGATGTGTGTTCTGAACACTGATTGCTGCTTTTGATCACAGAGGTGCAGGCAAGAAGTGGGCAGCCATTGTTTTTACACTTCCCCCATTGTTTCAAGACCCTCCTCTTCCTCCTCCTGAAAAGCCTCTTTTCTTCTTCCTCATTTTCCTTTTTGGGAGCCACTCATTAAAGACTAGAATACTGAAAAGACACTGCATATACAGGGAAAATTAGAAAGTGGCCATGAAAACTGAGGGAAAGGCTCGGAAAAGTCCTGAGAGATCTTAAATTTGCATCTCAAATTCTTGACACTGAGACAACCTTTAACAATCAGAAAAACAAAAACAATAACGACAACATAAAAAAAACTTCTGGGGGAGAGGAAGAATCTGATTTCCAGAGATACCAAATTATTAGATTCATTTTTCCAGTTTTTAACAAAAAAATCACAAGGCACACAAAGAAACAGGCAAGAATGGTGCACTGAAAGAATAAAAAGAAAGATAAATCAATAGAATCTGTACCTGAAAAAAAGACCTGATGACAGATCTATTAAAAAGAAAAGAAGATGTTCAAAGAACTTGAAGAGGATGTGAAGAAAGCCAAGAGAATAACATATAAACAAAATGTGAATATTGATAGAAAACCTAAAAAGAAACCAAAAAGAAATTCTGGAGCTGAAAAGTACCATAACTACAGAGATTCAAATGGAGATTTGAGCAGGCATAATAGAGAACCAGTGGATTTGAATTTAGGACACTGGAAATTACAGAGAGGAACAGAAAGAAAAAAGACTGAAGAAAAGTGAATAGATCCTTAGGCACCTGTTGGACATCATCAAGTAGACCAACATACACATCGTGGGAGACCCAGGAAGAAATGAGAGAGAGGGGTAGAGAGCATATTTGAAGAAATAATGGCTAAAACCTTCCTAAAGTTAGTGAAAGACATGAGTATAAACATGTAAAAAAGGTCAATGACATACAAAGATCAATGGAACAGAATAAAGAACCCAGAAGTAAGCCCACCATTAGATGGTCAATTAATCTTCAACAAAGGAGACAAGAAAGGCAATGGGGAAAAGACAGCCTCTTCAACAAATGATGCTGGGAAAACTCGACAGCTACATGCAAAGGAATGAAACTGGACCACTTTCTTACACCAGACACAAAAATAAACTCAAAATGGATTAAGGACCTAAATATGAAACCTGAAACCATAAAAACTCTAGAAAAGAACACAAGCAGTAATTTCTCTGATATTGGCCATAACAACATCTTTCTAGATATGTCTCATGACACATGGGAAACAAAAGCAAACATAAACCATTTGGAGTGCATCAAAATAAAAAGTTTATGCACAGCAACACAAACAATCAACAAAACTAAAGTACAACCTACTGAATAAGAGAAGATATTTGCAAATAAAGTCCATTAAAGGGTAAGTACCCAAAATTTATAAAGAACTTCTACAATGTAACACCAAAATAAAATAATAATAATAATAATACAATTAAAATGGGCAGAAGACATGAACAGACATTTCTCCAAAGAAGACATACATATGGCCAACAGATACTGGAAAAGATGCTCAACATTGCTCATTATCAGGGAAATGAAAACCAAAACTATAATTAGATACCACCTCACATCTGTCAGAATGGCTAAAATCTAAAACTCAAGAAACAACAAGTGTTGGAGAGAATGTGGAGAAAAAGGAACACTGGTGTACTGTTGGCGGGGATTCAAACTGGTACGGCCACTCTGGAAAACATTTCCTCAAAAAGTTAAAAATATGGATGCCTGGGTAGCAGTCAGTTAAGTATCTGACTCTTGGTTTTGGCTCAGGTCATATCTCACAGTTGGTGGGATCAAACCCTGCATCAGACTTCTTGCTGACAGCACAGAGCCTGCTTGGGATTTTCTCCCTCTCTCTCTGCCCCTCCTCCACTCATGCACTCTCTCTCTCAAAATAAATAAATGTTTAAAAATGAATAGAAGGGAGAAATAGAAAGTTCTACAATAGTCTCTGTAGATTTCAATACCATATTCTGAATAAAGGGTAAGACAACCAGACAGTAGATAAGGATAGAGGACTTAACACAATAAACTAATTAGATCTAATGGACATATACAGAATATTCTACTCAACAATAGCACATACATTCTTCTTAAGTGTACATGGGATATTTTCCAGAGAAGACTACATGTTATACTACAAGTTAGCACTTAAAAGATTTTAAGATAGGTATAATACAAATTATTTTCTCAGATCATAGTGGATAAAGTTGGAAATCAACTGCAGAAGTAAAACTGGAAAATTCACAAATTTGTAGAAATTAAACAACACACTCTTAAAGAACCAAAACATCAAGGAAGAAATCAGAACAAAAATTACAAAATACTTAGAGGCAAATATAAACAAAACACAACATACCAAAACTAATGAGATGCAGGAAAAGCAATGCTAAAGGGGAAATGTAAACTTTAAATGCTTATATATAAAAAGGAAAAAAAAAAAAAAAGAAAGAGTTCAAGTCAACAATTTTGCTTTGCTTTACAACTTGAAGAGTTAGAAGAGGAACAACAAATTAAATTCCCAGGTAGCAGAAGGAATGAAAAACTAAAGATTAGTGGAAACATAAATGAAATAGAGAATATAAATACAATAGAGAAAATCAATAAAGACAAAAATCAGTGCTTCAGAAATCAACAAAATTGACTAATCTTTAGGTAGACAGACTAAGAAAAAAAGACAGAAAGACTCAAGCTGCCTAAATAAGAAATAAAGTGTGGGGGTACCTAGACAGCTCAGTTGGTTAATGACCCAAATCCTGATTTCAGCTCAGGTCATAATCTCATGGCTGTGAGATGGAGCCCCACGTTGGGCTCCACACTGGATGTGGAGCATGCCTTAGGTTCCTTCTCTCCCTGTCCCTTTGCCCCTCCCCTCCTTGTACTCTCACAAAGAAAGAAAGAAAGAAAGAAAGAAAGAAAGAAAGAAAGAAAGAAAGAAAAGTAATAAATGAAAGTGTGGGTATTACTACTGTTTGTACAGAATTAAAATGATTATAAGTACTATAAACTGTATGACAATAAATTGGATAACCTAGATGAAGTGAGCAAATTCCTAGAAACACAAAACCTAAGACTAAATCATGATGAAGTAGAAAATTTAACTAAACATAACTGATAAAAAGATCAAATCAATCATTTAAAATCTCGTCATAAAGAAAAGCCCTGGACCTGATGGCTTCATTGGTGAATTCTACTAAACATTAAAGAAGGACTAATACCAATGCTGCTCACTCTTGTCAAAAACAAATTAGAGAGGAAAGAACACTTTCTAACTCATTCTGAGAGACCCTGATAACAAAGCCTAGTAAAGACACTACAAGAAAGCTACAGATCAAGGTCTCTTTAGACATTAATGCAAAAGTCCTCAACAAAATACTAACAAATGTAATTCAACAGCATATTAAGAGAATTATAGATCATGGCCAAGTGGAATTTCCTGGAATACAAGGGTGTTTCAACACAAGAAACATAATCAATGTAATACACCACATTAACAGAATGAAGGGAAAAAGCCTACATGATCATCATCGTAATTGATGCAGAAAAAGCATTTGACTAATTTCAACACCTTTCATGATAAAAAACTAAAAACACTCAATAATTAGGTATAAAAGGAAACTACTTCTACATAAGAAAAGCCATATATGGAAAAAACACAGCAAACATACTCAATGGTGAAAGTCTGAAAGCTTTTTGTCTACGGTCAGAACCAAGGCAAGACTATTCACTCTTACTACTTCTATTAAACATAATTCTGGAAGTTCTATGCAGAGAAATTATCCTTGAAAAATAAATTAAAGACATCATAATTAGAAAAAAAGAAATTCACAGATGTATGATCTTGTAAGTAGAAACCCCAACGATTCCACAAAAATATTGTTAGAATAAATGAATCCAGAAAAGTAACAGGATACAAAACCAACACACAAAAATTAGTTGCATTTCTATATGCTAATAATGAACAATCTGAAACATAAATTATGAAAACAATTCTACTTATAATACCATCTGAAAGAATAAAATACTTAGAAATTAACTTAACCAAGGAGGTGAAAGATTTGTAAAATGAAAACTACAAGACATTGTGGTAAAAAATTAAAAACATAAATACATGGAAACACATCCCATCTTGAATTAAAGACTTAGTATTGTTAAGATGTCCATGTTCTAAAATTATCTACAGACTACATGGCAAGGAGAAAGAATGAAATCTGGCCATGTGTAGCAACATGGATGGAACTTGAAGGTGTTATGCTGAGTGAAATAAGTCAGGCAGAGAAGGACAGATACCCTATCTCTGCACGTCTAGGAGGATTAGGAGGAACTTAACGGAGGACTCTGGGGGAGAAGAAGGGGAAAAATAGTGGAGGGAGAGGGAGGGAGGCAAACCATGAGAGACTCTTGAATGCCAAGAACAAACTGAAGGCTGATGGGGGTAGGGGAAGGGGAAGGGGGGTGATGGGCATGGAGGAGGGCACTTGTGGGGATGAGCATTGGGTGTTATATGGAAACCAACTTGACAATAAACTATTTAAAAAAATCCTGAGAACTGAGGGTTGATGGGGGAGAGGGAGAGGGGAAAACGGGTGATGGGCATGAAGGAGGGCACTTGACAATAAGGTATAAAAGAAAAAAAACAACAACAGGGAGAGGTGTGCAGCAGAGACAAAAATGGAGTCCACTACAACCAACTCTCATATTTATTCCAAATGACATTGAGTGTGACACACCCTTATGTTCTTTCTTAACTGTATTAATAAATGGTTTGGAGTCCGAAAAATAAAAAATCTACAGATTCAATGCAATCCCATCAAAATCCCAATATATTTTTTGGAAATAGAAAAATTCACTC
Organism: Hyaena hyaena; assembly: GCF_003009895.1. NCBI lineage: Eukaryota > Metazoa > Chordata > Mammalia > Carnivora > Hyaenidae > Hyaena > Hyaena hyaena. Next base: position 58,160 of record NW_024082409.1, read on the forward strand.
ACGTTCATATGAAAACTCAATGAATAGCCAAAAAATCTTGAAAAAAAAAAAATCCAAGCTGGAAGATTCACATTTCCTGATTTCAAATTTTACTACAAAGCTACAGTAATACAGTTTGGTACTGACATAAAAACAGATATGTAGCACAACTAAACAGAATAGAGTATGTAGAGTATCCAGAAATAATAGTCAAATTATTTTGGACAAGGCTACTCAATAGGAAAAGTACAGTCATTTCAACAAATGGTATCTGGGAAAACTGGGTATCCATTTGCAAAAGAATGAACTTGGAGCCTTATCTTATCCCCAATACAAATAACTGAAAATGAATCAAAGAACTAAATATAACAACTAAAACTATAAAACTTTTTTTTTTAATTTTTTTTTAATATTTTTATTTATTTCTAGGAGAGAGAGAGAGACAGCTTGAGCAGGGGAGGGTCAGAGAGAGAGGGAGACACAGACTCTGAAATAGGCTCCAGGCTCTGAGCTGACAGTCAGCATAGAGCCCGATGCGGGGCCCGAACCCACGAACCATGAGATCATGACCTAAGCGAAAGTCGGACACTTAACCGACTAAGCCACCCAGGAGCCCCTAAAACTATAAAACTTTTAAAATAAAACATAGGGAGTAACCTTCATGACATGGGAACTGGCAATGACTTCTTGAATATGACATCAAAAGTACAGGCAATGATTTTTAAAAAGTAGATAAGTTGTACTACATCAAAATTTTAAAATTTTATACATCAAAAACACTATCAATGGAGTGAAAAGGCAATGGGAGAAATATTTGCAAATCATAGAGCTGATAAGTCATATATATCCAGAATATATTAATAACTCTTACAACTCAACAACAAAAATAGCCCAATTTAAGAAATGAGCAAAGAACTTGGTTGATATTTCTCAAAAAAAGATCTATGAATGGCCAATAAACACATGAAAAGATCCTCAACATCACTAATCATTAGGGAAATGCAAGTCAAAATCACAATGAAGTACTATTTTATATCCTTTAGGATGGCTATGATTTAAAAAAATAAAAAGAAAAAAAGAACAGAATATAATTGTGGGGTATAGGCTTAGGAATCTCCTGGGCTTATACCAATGGGTTAACAAGGCACAGAGAAATAAAAAGCCATAGGATGCTCTCATCTAAGTTTGGGTAAACATGACTGGCACTCCGAGAATAGGATGGTGCAAAGGCACTCCGAGAACAGGGTGGTACATTAGCACCCCAAGAATAGGACAGTGCAAAAGCACACCAAGAATAGGGGGGGTGCTAAACCACAAAGATAGAGAGGGATAGGCAAAGGTCCAAGATAGGAACGGGTGCAAAGGCTCCCAATACAAAGGTATATTAAGTAAGCGAGATTAGGCATGCAGGGCAAAAGTTGCCCCCAATTTAGTACTATATCAGAGAAGCTGCTTTCACAAAATAGGACCAGGTTAGGCAAAACAAGTAAATTGAACTACAGACCACCAAGATGCAGGCAAAGCAGCCCAAAGCAGGGATGGTTAACAAAAGAAAAGATGTCTTGTTAACCCTGAGGTTATTTCCCCCATCTATCTTTTCCCCTAGGCTAGCTAAGACAAACAGACACGGTGCCTCTTATCTGCTGTTAAAAACCATCTGCCCAACTGCCAGGCACTTGGATTTTGTTTCATATTGACCCAAACCCCAGACATTGTATCTTCAAAACCCCTCTTTCCCTCATGCCCATAAGTTAATGTTCACAGTTTGTCTCTTTGTGTATGCCCATCATGTTTGCAAGCCTTCTGATCTTAATAAATATGGGGCAAGGACCCTTATTCAGGGCTCGTCTTTTCCCAGACATTAGCCATCTCTCTCTCCTATTTTTTAATCCTGTGTCCCGCTCTCTTGCTAAGACAAGAGAGAACTTTAGACCCAGAGTCTACGACATAGAATAAATGCTGGTGAGTATATGGAGAAATTGGAACCCTTGTGGATTGCTTGTGGAAATCTAAGATTCATGCAGCTGATATAGAAGACAGTTAATGGGAAGTAGTTCTCAAAAAATTAAACATAGAAATTCCATATGATCCACCAATGGCTCCTTTGGATATATATCTAAAAGAATAGGTATGAAAGCAGGGTCTCAAAAAGTTATTTTTACACCCATGTCTATACCAGCATTATTCACAATAGCCAAAAGTTGTAAGTAACCCAAAGGTCCATTGATGGATGAATGCATAAATAAAATGTGGTGTATACATACAATGGAATATCATTTAGCCTTAAAAAGGAAGGAAATTTTGATTCAGGCTACAACATAAACACTGAGAACGTTAAGTAAACTAAGCCAGTCACAAAAGATCAAATACCGGATGATTTCACTTATATGAGGTACTCATGAGACAAAAAAGTAGAATAATGGTTGCCTAGAGCTGGTGGGATGTAGGAATGGGAAGCTATTATTTATTGAGTAGAGTTTCATTTAGGAAAGATCAAAACATTTTGTAAGTGGGGTGCCTGGGTGGCTCAGTTGGTTAAGCGTGCGACTTTGGCTTAGGTCATGATCTCACGGTTCATGGGTTCGAGCCCCACGTCGGGCTCTGTGCTGACAGCTAGCTCAGAGCCTGGTGACTGTTTCTGATTCTGTCTCTCCCTCTCTCTCTGACCCTCCCCTGCTCACACTCTCTCTCTCAGAAATCAATTTTTTAAAAAATTATTTAAAGAAATTTTTTGTAAGGGCCCCTGGGTGTTCAGTCTGTTAAGCATCTGACTCTTGAATTTGGCTCAGGTCATTATCTCATGGTTTGTGAGTTCAAAGCCGACATCGGGCTCTGCACTGACAGTTTAAAGCCTGCTTGGGATTCTCTCTCCAACTTTCTCTGCCCATCCCCCACTTAGTCTCTTCCGCCCAAAATAAATAAGTAAACTTTATTTAAAAGAAAACCTTTAGGGTTCCTGGGTGGATCAGTAAATCATCTGACTTTGGCTCAGGTCATGATCTCATGGTTCATGAATTCAAGCCCCACATCAGGTTCTCTGCTGTCAGCACAGATCCTGCTTCGATTCTCTGTCCCCCTTTCTCTCTACCCCTCCCCAGTTCTGTCTCAAAAATAAACAAAAGTTTTAGAAAAGGATGGAGGAATATGTTGCTGAACAATGTGAATGTACTTAATACCACAGAACTTTATTCCAAAAATGTTTAAAATGGTAAGTTTCATTATATATATGTTAATTAAAAAGTTATTTTCATCTTACATGATGAATGTTTTTTTGAGATCTTAGACTGAGCCCTGGGGATTCAGTAATTAAAGTCTGACCTCTTTGCTCATGGAACAAGTAAACAAGTAGATCAATTACACAGTGTTAAATGCTGTGGTGGGGGAGGGTCACCTAACCTCCAGTCTATACTAATGAGGTACAGTCAGGAAAGACTCCCATAGCTACCGCAGTCCAGGTTCATATTTGGAGGAGAAGGTGGTCAACTGACAGGATGAAGAGAAAAAGAAGTATCTTTAGCGGTGGGTATCAGCTATGGGCACGACAGACAAGAATTGAAATAGTAAAGTGCCAAGAAAGTCAGTGTGGTTGCAGACTCAAGGCCTGAGAAGTGAGGACAGTGGAAAGAGTTGCCAGATAGAGATGGTGATATTGAGCAGGAGCATAAAATGTTTTTTAAATCAGGTTAGGGTTTGGGTCATATCATCACTTGAGTTTTCAGTGGCAGGTGACAGCTCATTTGGTTTACAGTCTATATTGGGAAGCAGATGGGTAAACACATACTAGAAGTTTAATACAAAACTTGAGAGCAAGTTCTTATAAATCAAAATGGTCTGGCACAGGAGGGTACTGTGCTTATATGTTTCTTAGACTTTTCTCCCATCTATATACTCTAGCCTCTGAAGGCTAAGAAAACTGGAAAAGTTTAGCTTTTCTCAACTCCCACTTTTTTAAGCCCTCTCCTTCTGTACTCTCCAGTTTGCTCCATTTCTCCCCACGTCAGGTAAGGTCGAAGAAGAAAAGATGAAATGGATCTAGTCATCACACCCTGGTCTGGATTGAAGGGGACTGGCGAAGCTACCATTAATTCATTTAAATATATATACCTATTGAGGACCTACTATATGCTTTGAAGAGTGCTAGTCTCTGAGGATACAATGGTAAGTGAAACTGACATAGGTCTCTTCCCTCATAGGTTTGATTATCCAAAGGGAGAGAAATATAATCATAAATCACCCTGTATGGCTATAAAGAGGTATATACATCCCCACTTTCACTTTCCATGGTTTCAGTTACCCATAGTCAACCAAGTTACCCATGATCAACCACAGTCTAAAAGCAGGTGATTCTCCCTCTAATGTATTATCAGGTCAAAAGTAGCCTAAGTGTACATCACAACAGGGGCGCCTGGGTGGCTTAGTCGGTTAAGCGTCCGACTTTTGCTTAGGTCATGATCTCATGGTTCGTGGGTTCGAGCCCCGTATCGGGCTCTGTGCTGGCTGCCAGCTCAGGGCCTGGAGCCTGTTTCAGAGTCTGTGTCTCCCTCTCTCTCTGACCCTTCCCTGCTCACGCTCTCTCCCTTGCCTAGAAATAAATAAAACATTAAAAAAAATTAAAAAAAAAAGTGTACATCACAACACCTATATCTTTCACCTCACTTCATCACATGGCCATTTTATTATCTCATATTATCACAAGAAGGGTGAGTAAGGTACAGTAAGAGACCTTGAAAGAGAGAGAGAGACTACATTTATGTAACTTCTTTAACAGCATAGTGTTATACTTATTCTATTTTATTATTAGCTATTGTTGTTAATCTCTTACTGTGCTTATAAATTAAGCTTTATCATAGGTATGTATGTATAGGAAAAAACATAGTGTATATATGGTTTAGTACTATCCACGATTTTAGGCATCCACCGGGGGTCTTGGAACCTATATTCATTGATAAGAGGAAACTAACTGTACCTGCAAAAGGGTTGCTGCTTCCTCCTAGTAGAGGAATAAAACCTGAGATTCTAGGACAGACACTGGACTTGAGAGATAATACAAATTGCTCACCAGAAGGAGCTGTGTGCAACACATGGAGACCTCTGAATGACAAGCCCTGGACACCTGATGCGCTGAGGGAAAGGAATGAGGCTATAGATATGCAGGACCTGACTTCCCACAGACAGTGGAACCTCCTCTCTTTTCAAGGGTATTGATGTTTCAAAGTGAAGAATGACAAACCTTGCCGGTCTCTGGGACACACTGGCATTTTGCTGTCTACAGGATTTTAGCCACGGAGGTAAAAGAGTCAAATTCTGTTTTTCACAATCAGACAAATAAATGTTTGACTTAGATCCGATCAACCAACAATAACAAAATAAGAGGAAAAGCTAGTAAAAGATAACGTAGGTTAAGGATTTAATATATCCTTAAATAATCAATTTTAATGATTAAGAAAATATACAGAATTGGAATTAACCTAAAGAAATCAATAAAATTAACCTAAAAAATTAATCTAAAGAATCAAATGAATAGCAGTCTTAGTACTGCAACTCCATGCTTTAAGACAACAATTCTGTATTTACTATGGAAAGACTAACACTTTCTTTTACTTCTGTCGTCCCCTGAATGATTTAGTATAGGAAGCACAGGACTGTAGAATTCCAAATATATGTAAACCTTGGAAGAAGTGTGTGTGTGTGCAGAGAGCATACATGTGCGTGAGTACACACATCTAAATAATAGCTATCACTATTCTGATAATACTTTGTTAGCACATTGGATTTAGTAAGGTGAAGGTCCCTGGTAACTTGGCAAGAGTAGTTTCAGTATAGTACTGTGACTGAGAGGCTGACTGGAGTGGATTCAAAAGATGGGAAAATTTTGATGCATTAGGAAGGAACTGATGAAAAGATTTCCCTAGGTAGGGGTGGGGATGTAAGGAACAACTGAAAAGGCTAGCCACATAAAGCAATAAGGATGGTCCATTTAAGGATATCAAGCAAAGTTGATGCATACAACTGATGATAGCTAGATGTAGTGGGAACCTGTAATTCTCTTCCAGTTGCTTTTATTTTATTCCTATCAACCTAGCAATGCCCCATTCTGAGGAAATGTTCAACCAGAAGGCAAACCTCTCTTCTGAGGTCATAGAATTTAATGAACTTGTATACAGGAGGTGAGTGGGAAGGGCCTAACAGTTTCCTGAAGGTAAGAAAGGCCAGAACCAATGCTGAGCAGCAGCAGTGGCACTTACTAACCACAGTGTAGAATGCAGAAGAAGCAATGTTAGTTTAGTTTCCACTTTGTGTGTTACTACATCAAGTCTCACAATTACACACCTTTTACTTAGAACTTGGAGCCTGCAAATAATACCTCTTACTAGTATTAAATTTGTCAAGCTGACCAACTTTAAGTACTGTACCTGAAGCCCACCTATAAGGAGCCTGTATATCTATCTTAAAATGCTACAGGAAAACTCAATGGTTCACAAATATTAACTGCAACATCCTAAAGCCTTGAGACATTAAAGGGAGACACCTCCCTTTAAGTAGCAAAGTTGGACACGTCATGGAATACCTTTAGACTACTTGTCAGGAAGAGAAACCAGTCAAATATCCCAGCCTATTTATTTATTTATTTATTTTTTATTTATTTTTTTAAAATATTTTATTTATTTCTAGGAGAGAGAGAGAGAGACAGCGTGAGCAGGGGAGGGTCAGAGAGAGAGGGAGTCACAGACTGAAACAGGCTCCAGGCTCTGAGCCGGCAGTCAGCACAGAGCCCGACGCGGGGCTCGAACCCACGAACCGCGAGATCATGACCTAAGCGAAAGTCGGACGCTTAACCGACTAAGCCACCCAGGCGCCCCTATCCCAGCCTATTTAAAGGATTATACAGATTATCATATGTCCTCCGAGTTTGGATTTGGATTTGTGACTAAGTCAACAAACTCTATATGAACATCAGAAAAAAAAAGCACACAGACACACACCAGAAAAAGAAAGCGCGCACACACACACACACACACACACTGCTGCAATCCTCTAAGCTTCATGTACTCATAAGCCATTTTATATTTAATTTATTCTGACATCTCAGACATCTAAAAAAGGTTAACTCCAATTAATGTAATTCTAACTTTAGCTGATTGTTAATCTAAATGACCAAAATTGTTAGACTTGCCCTGCACATCAGCAGGGTAACCAAAGAGTCATGTTTTTGAAGAATAAATATCTTTATTTTCAACAGTAGCAAAGAGAGATTAACTATAAAATGCAAAACAAACAGAAACTGTAGTATACCAGTGCAGAAAAAAAAAAAAACTATTAACATAAAGGTAAGAAAACTGATCTAATTCAACTGAACACCAGCAGCCCAACTGTTAATCATGTATCTCAAGGTGGGCAAATTTTATCTATAAAGTGCCAGACAGTAAATATCTTAGGCTGTGCAGGCCATATGGTCTCATGCATAACTACTCAGCTCTGTTTGCAGGGCAAAAGAAGCAAAAGACTATATATAAATAAGTAAGTGTGGTTGTGTCCCAATAAAACCATTAATGGACACTAAAATTTGCATTTTATATAATTCTCACGTGTCATGAATACTCACTCCTCTTTTGATTTCTTCCAATCACTTTTAGAAATGTAAAAAAAAAAACACCCCACAACACAAACAAACCCACAACTCTTTGATCAGAGATCCAACAAAATTCTGATGGCAGACATGGCCCGCAGCTCTATCCTATCTGACAGACAATTTCTGGTCACTAATGATGACCATATACCTACATTTCGGTAAAGTTACCCGACAGAGACAATTTAGAAGATTTGAGATTAATTTCAACCTCTTTGTTCTGCTAAGAGTAGAAAGCAGCTGTCACTGCCCTTTTGGAGGTTAACAGACTGTTTAAATCCCTCAACCCCTTGACATACCTGAAAACTGTCCATTTATGAAGTACCCAAAAACCTGGAAATGCAACGGGAAAAGCAATCAAAGTGGACAAAACATCAGACACTACAGAGCTCTTGGTCTCTCAGGTACAGCCATCAGAGGTCTCAAGGAATCCAAACCACAACTTTCAAAAATGTACTGGTGAGAGCTCCAGTTCTAACACGGCTACTGGATTCTAGAAGGGTAAATATCACCCCTTTGCGCCCCACTGGCATTCCTGCTACCGACGTGACTGGTCCGGTAACCGCAGACTCAGGGTCCTAGACACACGCACTCAAACCCAACTTACGGTTAGCAAACCACCAGCCATGTTTCGGAGTGGCCGGCAGCTCCCCATACGATAACCTCCCACCTTGTGTAAACGGAAAAGCCACTGCGTCTCGGACTCCTTCCCAGGCGCCACGTGGCACAGAAAACCTCCCCAAGGCAGTTATGATATTCTCCTCACGCCAAAGGGGCAACACGAAAAGAGAGATAAGCAGAAAGAGGGTACAAAGAAAACTGCGCCACTAATCATCCACACTCAAAACTATTCAGATAAATACTCGCCCACAGACAACACACGCTTCAGTCGCTACCTACAGACCCCGATTCCGGAGTCTCGTGGTATCTCGCTGGCTCAAACACACCACTATTGAGACATCTCGCGGGAGTTCCGCCGGCTACAAGAAATGATCAGGTGACCTCACGGCTCCGCCCAAGTCTTCCGTGCCGGTAGTCCTGCTTCACGCCTGCGTGGGTGGTGGTGTCAGAGGCGAGTTGGCGCGGTACGCGAGCTGCTTGCGGAATGGTCCTGAACCAGGTACGGGCCGTTTTCTTTGATCTGGACAACACGCTCATCGACACGGCCGGGGCGAATAGAAAAGGCATGTTGGAGGTAACGTCCCGACTTCCGCGGCCCTCCTCCTGGCTGGGTCATTGCTCCCACCCCGTACCACGCGCTGTCCCCTTCGTGTCTTCCCATCTCCGACCTTTCCAGTGCCATCTCCGCCGACACCGCGCCGGGGCCAGGTCATCATGGAGGCCCTGGCTTCTCGTCCTTTGAAGCCCCCTCCCCCCACCCCGTGTCCGAAGGAGCGGGAAAGAAATACGAGAGGGCAGGGGGTGCTGCCTGGTGCAGCTGCCTTCCCTCACGCCCAGCCGCTTGGGTTACCTGCCTGGCTACGCCCAGGTTCTGGAACGCTGCGCTCATGAAGTAGTTTCTTGCGCTGTGGGAGGCAGAAGGATGTAATTTAAATTGCCACGGTGGTAGAGTCGCCCACAAACATGGACGGTCATACCACACTGCGAGACACCTGGCTTTTTGCCAGGACAGGTTCGGACCAGCTAGGCGACTGTGCGCGCCACTCTCTCCACGGTTGACCTCTGGGAGGGTCGTACCCACACTGCGTGGTCCTTAATGCATCTTTGAGGAGACCCAGGAATTTACGCAGCTGTCAGTAGCGAGTATGGACTTAATTGACTCTAGAGAATTTTCTCCGCAGGAATTCACCTCCAGTCTCCCTGCTGTGGGTATGACCCTTAGATTTCTGAGGTGACACCCAGAGTTCTTTCTTCACAGAGCATTCCTTTCATGAGTCATTGCTCACCAGTATCCTCTCCTTTCCATACCCAGGAAATGCTGTGTCAGTCCTTTCCTGTGCTCTTCAAACCCCGAATCCACCCCTGCTTTCTTTCTAATGCCTTCAGCTCTAAGGAGAAAACCAAGAGTGATCAGATGTGAAAAACCCACTTTCAAAAGCTAATCCTTCCAACCCTGAGTGTCCCAACGTCTTTAGTCTTCGTTAGTTGGGTTTTGACTCCTGGATCTTAATCCTCTTTGTTGATGCGTTCCACTTCTACATATTCAGGTCTGTCACACACTTCAAAAAATTCAGAATGCCTCCCTTGAACCCTACTTCCTTTACTAGATGTTACCTATCTCTCTTGACGGACATGTTTTTCAAAAGAAATCTATATACATTATCTCCATACATTTTATTCCTAAATTTCTTTTGACATACAGTTTCTGTATTGCTAATGAAATAGACTTGCCAGGTCATTAGGCACCTCCCAAATTGCCAGAATCAATGGACATTTTAAGTCTGTCTTAATTATTTTACTGAGGCATTCCATACTGTTGACTATCCTTTCTATTTTTATACTCTTGATCTTGACCTCAGGGGCACCATTTTGTGCTGTATTGCCTCTGGTCTCTCTAGCTGTCAACAGTACATATTTGCTTGTGTGTTCTTGGCAGGTCAAGCCCAGTATATTGCAATTAAAGTCTTGGTTTAGGCCAAATCATGCTATAGACCAAGAGTTCGTGCTTTAAAATCAGGCATTTGATAAGTGAAATAAGTCCGAGAAAGACATATCATACGTTTTCACTCATGTGTGGAATCTGAGAAATTTACAAGAAGACAAAGGGGGAAGGGACAGGGGAAAAAATAGTTTCCAACAGAGAGGGAGGCAATCAGTAAGAGATTCTTAAATACAGAAAACAAACAGGGTTGATGGGGGGAGGGGAAAATGGGTGATGGTCATTGAAGAGAGCATTTGTTGAGATGAGCACTGGGTGTTGTTTGTAAGCAATGAATCATGGGAATCTACTTCTGAAGCCAAGAGCACACCGTATACACTTTATGTTAGCTAACTGGACAATAAATTATATTTTAAAAAACATATAAATAAAATTAGGCATTTGAATTTGAATCACAGCTCTCCCAATATCTAGCTATAAGTGCTTAAACAAGCTATGAAACCACTCTAAATCTTAAATCCTTATTTTAAAGTTTGAATAATGATGCTAGCCTTCAGTATCCTTACCAGGCTTAATTTAATGCATGGAAAGTACATGGAAATATTCACTTGATGAATTGTACCATCTACCTGTCACCTAGACTGTTGCTGTGGTGGTATCTCCGAGTTCACTGTGTCCAGTTCATCCTCTACATTCCCACCACAGTGAAATTCTGGACAAAAGTCAGACTGTATTTCTCCCTGGTCTTTATACCCTCCCTTATACCAGCACTATATTTTTTTCAAGACATATTATACTTATTGAAGGATATTAACAATTTTTGTAAGTCAGATGTCTACAACTTAATAGCTTCTTAAAAGAGGTAACAAACTGTTGTCATTAATTTGATACATGGTAAATATTGAGTAAATAATGGATGGATGGATGGATAAAAATTTAGGTTTCCAGACTTGGTTCAGTCGCCACTTCCTTTTTAAACATTCTGTCAAATGGGCAGAGTTTGTGTGTGCTTTTGACTACACAAGGAATGCTTTATCACAAGAATACAACACCATCCGTAAATGTTGGCCTATTCAGAAGTAATATCAGTTTTCATAAAGCTCCTTTCTGTTTATGAAAGGAGAAGGGGAGGAAAGGTCATAGCCATTGACTTGGGCTTGGGAGAAGGAGCCATATGCTGACAGCTTTATTATTTTTTTAATCTTCTGGGAAAGTTACTTCTTTCACCCTCTTCAGGCCTGTCCGTGTCACTACCCAAGAGGAAGCCATCCACAGGAAATTGGGGTTTCTCAGTGAACTAAGCAGAAAAGATTTCTGCATTTGTGAGTTTACTTTCTAGTGGGAATGACTGTGAACATAATACATCAAATGTATATTTATTTATAAGTATGTTCTGAAAAGGAGGGGAGAATGAATTGTGATTTTAAATAGGTTGCTCAGATAGGTCACATAAAATAAATGTTTGAGGAAAGACTTGAACTAAAAATAGCAAAAGGGCTGCTTAATTGTTAGACGATATGCAGGCAGTCATATTTTGGGAGCATGTATTTTTTTTATTAAAAAATTTTGTTTATTGATTTATTTTGAAAGAGAGAGAGAAAATCCCAAGCAGGCTCCACACTGCCAGTGTGGAGCCCTGAGTGAGGCTCGAACCCATGAACTATGAGATCATAACCTGGGCCAATATCCAGAGTCAGAGGCTCAACCAACTGAGCCACTCAGGAGCCCTAGTGGGCATGTATTTTTAACTCAGTTTTTTTTGGATTTCAGCCACTTCATATACTAAAATAGTATTGTAAAGTGTTATATGATTCCCACTCTAGTCCTCAAAAAGTGTTTAAATCACAATCAGCTAAATCAGCTAAAAGCTAATAGTGATGATAGTAACTGTAATTCTAGGTCCAGAGAGCAGGAGTAGGATAAAAGTCTTCTTTTTGCATTGGTTAAGATGAACCTTAAATAGAGTTTTGGAACTAGAAGTTTGAGTTTATCTTATGACAACAAATTGGTCCCCTTCCCCTTTTACTGTATTAGGGCTCCTTTCTTCAGGCCCCTAGGTACCTAGTGGGCTTAATTGTATGCAGAATCCTTTTCAGGCCTGTCTTAGCCCTTGCACAAAATGTCATCACACCTCCAAGTTAGAGATCGTTTTACTCCACAGCCAATTCAATCAAAACTCTCATTTTCTCAATGCAGATATTAAGATTGTGTATACTAGTAATAGCACATACTATTTTTTTTTTTTTTTACAAATAGTTTATTGTCAAGTTGGTTTCCATATAACACCCAGTGCTCATCCCCACAAGTGCCCTCCTCCATGCCCATCATCCCCCCGTCCCCCACACACCCATCAGTCCTCAGTTTGTTCTTAGCATATGAGAGTCTCTCATGGTTTGCCTCTCTCCCTCTCCCCCACTGTTTACCCCCTTCTTCTCCCCTACGGTCCTCCGTTAAGTTCCTCCTAATCCTCGTATACTTGCAAACATATGGTATCTTTCCTTCTCTGCCTGACTTATTTCGCTCAGCATAACACCCTCAAGGTCCATCCATGTTGCTGCACATGGCCAGATTTCATTCTTTCTCATTGCCATGTAGTATTCCATCGTATAGATAAACCATATCTTTTTCATCCATTCGTCTGTTGGTGGACACTTAGGCTCTTAACATGTTTTGGCTATTGTTAGAGTGCTGCTATGAACATTGGGGTACATGTGCTCCTATGAATCAGCACTCCTATATCCCTTGGATAAATTCCTAGCAGTGCTATTGCTGGGTCATAGGGGAGTTCTATTGTTAATTTTTTGAGGAACCTCCACACTGTTTTCCCACCAATAGTGTAGAAGGGTGCCCATTTCTCCACATCCTTGCCAGCATCTAGAATCCTCTGTTTTGCTCATTTTAGCCACTCTGACTGGCATGAGGTGGTATCTCAGTGTGGTTTTGATTTGTATTTCCCTGATGAGGAGGGATGCTGAGCATCATTTCATGTGTCTGTTGGCCATCTGGATGTCATATTTGGAGAAGTGTCTGTTCATATCTTCTGCCCATTTCTTCACTGGATTGTTTGTTTTTAGGGTGTGGAGTTTGGTGAGTTCCTTATAGATTTTGGATATTAACCCTTTATCTGATATGTCATTTGCAACTATCTTTTCCCGTTCTGTTGGTTGCCAATCAGTTTTATGGGTTGTTTCCTTTGCCGTGCAGAAGCTTTTAATCTTGATGAGGTCCCAATAGTTCATTTTTGTTCTTGATTCTTTTGCCTTTGGGGATGTGTCAAGTAAGAAATTGCTGCGGTTGAAGTCAAGGAGGTTGTTTCCTGCTTTCTCCTCTAGGGTTTTGATGGTTTCCTGTCTCACATTCAGGTCCTTTATCATTTTGAGTTTACTTTTGTGTATGGTGTGAGAAAATGATCTAGTTTCATTCTTCTGCATGTTGCTGTCCAGTTCTCCCAACACCATCTGTTAAAGAGGCTGTCTTTTTTCCATTGGATAATCTTTCCTGCTTTGTCAAAGATTAGTTGACTATATACTTTTGGGTCCAAATCTGAGTTCTCAATTCTGTTCCATTGGTCTATGTGTCTATTTTTGTGCCAATACCATACTGTCTTGATGATGACAGCTTTGTAGTAGAGGTTAAAGTCTGGGATGGTGATGCCTCCCGTTTTGGTTTTATTCTTCAGTATTACTTTGGATATTCAGGGTCTTTTGTAGTTCCATAAAAATTTTAGGATAGTTTGTTCTAGTTTTGAGAACTATGCTGGTGCAATTTTGTTTAGGATTGGAGTGAATGTGTAGATTGCTTTGGGTAGTAATGACATTTTAACTATAGTTATTCTTCCAATCCATGAGCATGGAATGTTTTTCCGTTTCTTGTGTCTTCTTCAATTTCCTTCATAAGTTTTCTATAGTTTTCATCATACATTTCTCTTATATCCTTGGTTAGGTTTATTCCTAGGTACTTTATGGTTTTTTGTGCAATTGTGAATGGGATCAGTTTCTTGATTCTCTTTCTGTTGCTTCATTGTTAGTGTATAAAAATGCAACCCATCTCTGTATGTTGATTTTGTACCCTGCAACTTTGCTGAATTCTTGGATTAGTTCTTGTAGGCTTCTGGTGGAGTCTGTCAGGTTTTCTATGTAGAGTATCATGTCGTATGCAAAAAGTGAAAGTTTGACTTCTTTAGCACGTACTAATTCTACTTATGCGTTTTGGTTTTATTGAAATATAGTTGACACAGTGTTACATTAGTTTCAAGTATACAACTAATGATTGAATAGGTGTTCTTTCTGTTTTTAATTAATATTAATGTATAAATGACTGATAAACTTTTCCTCAAATGTGTTAATATTAAAATACTACTTGTGACCCCAAGTGAATCTAATTACTTGCTGTGTGAAAAAAATGGAAAAATTAATTCAGAGGATGTACTGGGAAGACATTGCAAAACCTGAAAGTGGTATGCTATACCTTTAGAAGACTCTCCCCTTTAAGATAAGCTCATTCTGCTTTTTAAGAGCCCTGAGAACATACTAAATGAATTGGCAGTTGTAATAATAGGAAATTGGATGTTTATTGGGAGCTCTTAGTTTAACTATGAGCTGGCTTCTATTTAAACTCAAGAACTGTGGACTTCTAGGGGCCTGTGCTTTTTTATTGGGTAGAAATAGGGTTGCTACAACTTAGTGGCCTTCCATCATAGCTCAAGAGTAATTCAACTGGCATTATTAGAAAAGATGGTGATGGGAGAGGGGAGGAAGAAAAGATGGTGACATTAGCGTGGAAGCTGAAGAAGCTTGGTTTGTTCATTGAAATTTAACTTTGCCTTCACCTAAAATTCTTAGGATTGGTTTATTTTTCTTGGACTAATAAGACTTTCTTAACTCCTGCATTTTTTGATGAACACAAATTGCCTGAACAATATTTCTTTTACTTTTTTAAAAAATAGTTTATTTCTTAATTTATATCCAACTTAGTTAGCATATAGTGCAACAATGATTTTAGGAGTAGATTCCTTAATGCCCTTTACCTATTTAGCCCATCCACCCCACCCCTCCACCAACACTCTGTTTGTCCTCTGTATTTAAGAGTCTCTTATGTTTTGTTCCCCTCCATGTTTTTATATTATTTTTGCTGCTCTTCCCTTACGTTCATCTGTTTTGTATCTTAAAGTCCTCATGTGAGTGAAATCATATGATAGTCTTTCTCTGACTTATTTCACTTAGCATTATACCCTCTAGTTCCATTGCACATAGTTGCAAATGGTAAGATTTTGTTCTTTTGGATTGCCAAGTAATATTCCATTGTATATATATATATATACCACATCTTCTTCATCCATTCATCCATGAATGGACATTTGGGCTCTTTCCATACTTTGGCTATTGTGGATAGTGCTGCTATAAACATTGGAGTGCATATACCCCTTCAGAACAGCATACCTGTATCCCTTGGATAAATACCTAGTAGTGCAATTGCTGGATCATAGGGTAGTTCTATTTTTAAACGTTTGAAGATCCTCCATACTGCTTTCCAGAGTGGCTGCACCAGTTTGCATTCCCACCAGCAGTGCAAAAGAGATCCTCTCTCTCCGCATCCTTGCCAACATCTGTTGTTGCTCTGTCGTTAATGTTAGCCATTATGACAGGTATGAGGTGGTATCTCATGGTTTTGATTTGTATTTCCCTGATGATTAGAGATGAGCATTTTTTCATGTGTCAGTTGGCCATCTGAATGGTATCTTACCCATTTCTTCACTGGATTATTTGTTTTTTGGGTGTTGAGTTTGCTAAGTTCTTTATAGATTTTGAATACTAACCCTTTATCTGATATGTCATTTGCAAATATCTTCTGCCCATTCTGTTGATTGCCTTTTAGTTTTGGTGATTGTTTCCTTTGCTGTGCAGAAGCTTTTTATTTTGATGTTTATCATTTTCATTGGCTTCCATGTCTTTAGTTTAATTTCATCTTTAACTTCTTAGTTACCCCATTCATTCTTTAGTAGGATGGGCTTTAGTCTCCAAGTATTTACTATCTTTTCACTTTTTTTCTTGTGGTTGATTTTGAGTTTCAGAGTGTTGTGTTAGGAAAATATACACAGTATGATCTCGATCTTTTTGTACTTGTTGAGGGCTGATTTGTGTTCCACTGTGAGATCTGTTCTGGAGAACGTTCCATGTGCACTGGAGAAGAATGTGAATTCTGCTTCTTTAGGATGAAATGTTCTGAAATGTTTATTCTATAAACTAAGCAGGTGGAGAGACTTGTGGTGTTCCTGAATAGCGAGGTTGGCCCAGTTGGGCAGGGTTTAGTGGAACAGCTCTGTTCTCTGCTAGATGGTGCTGTGGAGATGGGGTGGATTGTTGTGACGTATGTGGGTGTGTATGCACCTGTATGCAAGGGGTCAAAATGGTGTCACCCAGCTCCCCAGTATCTAGTATCAGATCTCCATTCTCTCTGATCAGCAATCGCACACCCCTCCTTTGTCTCACTTTTGTGTCCACTCCCCTCTTTTACACTGTCCATGACCAAGCCATCAGGTTGCCAGGTGGCATCTCCCTCCTGAGTTTTATCTTAGATGTGGCTGTGTTTCCCAACCCCTCACTTCTGAAGGACTGCGGCTTTGACCCTTTCTGACCTTCTGGGTGAGGGTCTCACCTATCAATGGCTGGGTGGCTGCCTGCCCCCAGGAATGTTCACAGTACCATGCTCCTGCCGATGCCCAGAGACTGTGGCTGGGTACCAATCCCCTCTAGGAAAAGTTCTGCAATCGTGTAGCAGCATCATTTCAGGGATTATGGTAAATCACAACACACATATGGCACCAGGCTTCCCACTTATTGTCCTTGTTCCAACACCAGTGATGTGATTGTTCTCCAAGATCCACTGGGACCTTTGCCTGTGGGGTGGCCGCACAGCCTCTACCAACTGTCCTCCCAACAGGCAAACAACCTCTTCCCATGGGGCCCAAGGACCTCTCAGACCTCACTCTCTAACTGTGGGGATTCACCCTTCCCACCAGAGCACCGCCAGGTATCAAGCTGCGGAGTTTCAGACTCTGCACTCCCCCTGTTTATTCAAACCCTCTCTTTTCTCCTTTCTTCCTTTTTTTGTTCAGTCCTTTGCATACTTTCTTTTCTCTCCAGCTGCTTTTGAGTGGGGGAGGAGGGTTGCTTTTCCCATACTCTAACCTGTCTCCATCCTCTCTCTGCAAGCAAAACCAGCTCCGTGCTCTCCCTGGCTTCTCTCTCCCCCAGTTCACCTCTTCATGCCACGTACCTGGTGAGTTCTGTTGTTCAGGATGTGCAGATTGTTGTGTTAATCCTCAAATCTGTTTTTCTAGGTGTGCAGGATGGATTAGTGTTGATCTGGCTATATTTCAGGGACAAAGAGATGCAAAAAAAACTTCCATCCTTTTCCACCATATTGGCCCCTAGCCCTATTTCCTTTACTTTTGATGTGAATCTTATACTCTGAAGGAAGAAGAATATGTCTATTAATCTCTTTCCCCTTTTCAGTAGGTGAATTGTGAATTCAGTCTTAATGTGTAGCGTACCTCTTGTTCTCTATATAGTTTAGGGCAACACATTTAAACTTGCTTGATCACTTTGCTCCAACAGCAGTTAATTTTTAGTCCCAGCTATGTGCATTGCACTCATCATTCAAAAATCCAAAAATGTCTTGGCATTGTCATCTTTCCCCAGATGTCCCTAAGACAGGGACTTCAGATACAGGTAATCCATTTGGGAAGTGATTGTTGGAAGTGCTGTAGGAGAGTGATGGAATTATACAAGGAAGGGAAGGAATCTAATAAATGAGCAGGTTATTTGTGAACAGTTGGGGAACTCTGGGAGACAGCATGCAGAGATCATGCTTCAGTTGTCCCTCCCAAGGGACAAGAAAGCTGGGATATTTATCTACTAATTTCTACCCCTCATTGGTTGAAGCCTTTTCCCAGGTAACACTTCAGCCCCAGCCTATGTGCATGGGTGCTCTGTGGTCAAATAAAGCCCTTAGACAGAAAAGTCCACCTAATTACAATCTGAAGGTATAGACATTATGGGAACAGTGCATACCAAGGGGATTTGGGTAACCTCTGCCTCAGCCTGGGACTGAAGGCCCTTTACGAAACCGTTGCAAATAGCCTCTCCAGTCCCGTATCTTAGGATCCTTTCTCACACGCCTTGCATTTCATCTTGAACTCTGCTTCTCACCTTTCCTAGTTCTCAAAATTCCAAGCTCTTAATCTTTATTCATGCTCTTCTTTCTGTCTAGAATGATTTTTATCCTCCTCCCATGCCCACCTTATAATAGGCTTGGTAACACCTTAGTTTAAATATTGCCTTCTCTGCCAAGCCTTATCCAATAACCCGGGGGAATGAGTTGCTTCTTGAATTTTATTTCCACTGTTGTTCACATGACTGTCATGGCACTCAACCCAGCATTTATGGTGGTTGCACGCCTGCTTATTTTCCCCCACCAGATCATAAGGACAACACACCCAGTCTCCACTGCCTGATACAATAGTGTAAAGGCAAGCATGTGTGCTTTGGAAGTAGGCAAATGTGGATTTAAATCCCAACTTGGGCAAGTTACTTAATGGTGCTAAACTTCCATTTCTTCATTTCAAAAATGCTTGCAGAATTGTGGAAAAGGTTAGAAATGATGTATGTGAGCATTGGGTCTTGGTGAATGTTAGAAGACAGGCCAAATGGAAAAGAATGTAATGTAATAAAAACTAAGATAAAAGGCTGTGGGAACATGAGAGAGAGCGTATAATTCTAATGGGGGATTCAGAACCAAGTGTAACAGAGGGTGACTCAGATCTCATTGAAGTTTTTTATCTGGAAAACTAGGTTTGGACGAAGCACCGGGTCATTAAATGGCTGAAATCATAGAACATGCTTGATTATATTAGAACTGAATATATATTTCTAAAAGAACAAAATTAGGTTCTATTTTATATGGTGGTTAATTTAGGCCTTCAAAACATATGGACATAGATAAGAAAAGGTTGGATGAACTAGCATATTTGGGAAGAGTCTAAATAATGGTTGTGAGGAGCTTAAAATGTTTTTACTAAATATAAGCATATATATTTTCTTTCTATTTCTTCATGATCAGAATGAAAGATGGTAGACTGCCAAATGAAGGGTTGTGAGCTATTTCTGAAGACCCTTCTTAGAATAGAAATTGGTCAAATATATGAATCAGTTCTATGGTCAAATATATGAATGAGTTGTGTAGAGAGGTTGGGAGATCTTCACTCTGATATTCTCTATATTTTTATATTCCCACTACAAATGTTGTGGTAATAGAGCTGCCTTAAGGCAGATACATGGAGTTAGTATCTCTGCTCTGGGATTATAGGAGTGCGGCTTCTCAGAGCATGACTATTAAAGACCTGAAGTGTGTTGATGGAGCTGTTTTCCTTTATTCAGGTGATAAAGCTCTTACAATCAAAATACGATTACAAAGAAGAGGCTGAAACCATCTGTGACAAAGTTCAAGTTAAACTCAGCAAAGAATGTTTTCATCCTTCCAGTACTTGCATTACTGATCTAAGGACTTTACACTGGGAAGAAGCTATCCAGGAAACGAAGGGTGGTGGAGCCAATAGGAAATTGGCTGAAGAATGTTATTTCCTATGGAAATCTACACGTTTACAGCATATGATACTAGCAGAAGATGTCAAAGCCATGCTCATTGAACTTCGAAAGGAGGTCCGCCTACTTTTACTAACAAATGGAGACCACCAGACCCAAAGGGAGAAGATAGAGGCTTGTGCCTGCCAGTCCTATTTTGACGCTATCGTTGTAGGTGGAGAGCAGAAAGAAGAGAAGCCATCACCTTCCATATTTTATTACTGCTGTAATCTCCTTGGAGTACAGCCTGGGGACTGTGTGATGGTTGGTGATACACTAGAAACCGATATACAAGGAGGCCTTAATGCAGGGCTAAAAGCAACAGTCTGGATAAATAAAAATGGAATAATGCCACTGAAGTCATCCCCCAGGCCACATCATATAGTTTCTTCTGTGCTAGAGTTACCTGCTGTTTTACAGAGTATAGACTGTACAGTCAGTATGTCAGCTTAAAGCATATAAAAGGGCACGATTATGTATTTAGGGTCAAATTACAGAGTTTGAAGTAAGAAAAGTTAAGGCATTTTGTATATTATGACCCAGTTCTAAGATTCAGTGACTAAGCAACCATTGACTAGTATTTATATCTGGAAATCCAGAGTACATTAATTAATACAAGTTACTTTTAGTAGTATAGTCCAGAAAACTTGAGGAAATATGTTCTTTGTTAAATCTGTGACTTGAGATTTTTAAATATTTTATTAATCATTCAGTATCTTGGATCCATGAAGATACCAGGCAAGATAGCTTATATGTGGATGCACAAATACAGGTTTTATGTTCTGTCTTTTTTTTTTTTTTTTTATGTTCTGTCTTAAAAGCAGATATATTTTAGAAATAGATTTTCCAGAAAATATATATTAGAGATTTATTAGAATAATCAGATCTGATTAATAGTAAATAGTACTAAGTCACATGTCAATTAGGGCATTCCATAGTGAAATTATTTTGCATATTTTCTTTTTTAAAACATATGCTATATTTTTGCCTACTTTGAATTACATACATTCTTTTATGAATCTAATTTTTCTGCATGACCTTTTTTTGGGGGTTTTGGTAGGGGAACAATTTTCCTATGGTGTATACACAACAAATAGATCCCTACAGTAAAAAAGCTGTTAAAATCAGCATGTGGTGCTCCTTTTCTATGACATTTTCACAACTTTCCAGAGTGTACTTCTAGGTTCTTATTAGTCTTTACCTCCTATGGAAATATTTTTACAATCTTTTACCAGGTAAACAATGGGGTTAAGGGGATTAGACTGTCTTGCTGAGGATAAGTTCAAGCCACATGGTACCAAGTCATTTTCCTTCTGTGAACACTTCAGAGGGGGATTGCCTTGATGCAGCCTAACCGTGTATCTCTCCCATAAATTCTTTACTGACTTGAACAGTTTCACCCATATGATGAAAACTAAGGGAAAATTATGTTTTGTTATAAAATATTTCCAGGGTGCCATTGTAATATAACTTAAGGGGCTCTTGGTGTTACCAACTGCCTTGAGTCTCCTGTTCTTCAAATTTTAGGAAATATATCCTTGTTTCACAATTTCCGTATCGAATTCATTGTTCACTTTGGGCTTATTAATTAATGATTAGGGCATCTTGCAAGTAGAAAACTTTTTCTAGGCCATTAAGCTAGACTGTCTCATGACTTCACTCAAACTTGGAGTAAAGGAGAAAAGAAAGAATGACTTGGGTTGATTCTTGGCAGGTTTTTGTTTTCACCTTTGTATAAGAAGCTACTAATGTAAAATATTAGACTTTTAGGATATGTATAGCTATGAATCATTTAAATACCCTATGAGTATGATACTTAGATTTTAGAATATGTTTGTCCGTAACTTACTTCTTTAGCCAGTCATTTCCTATCTACTGCCAAGAACAGGATTCTCTGCCATTGTGCAAATGTCCTGTTGTGTTTACTTCTCGCTCTTAATTTTTAAAGTTGTGATTGTGCCCTTGACTGTCCCATGGTGTTGCTATGAAGCTGAACAATAGTAACAAGGTATGTTTGTGTATAGTTCCATGTAAACTTGACTATATTTTAGTTACTTAAAAAATGTTAAATTAGAGGATCTTGACAGAAAAATAATTATATGGCTGATTTCTATAATAGATTAATGTGTGATGCTGAGGGTTTGTCCTTTTAGCTATCCCACAGGATGAATGTAGGCAGTGTCGCATTCGTTATGCTAACTGGAGAAGATTCATTGCTTCTAGATCACAGTGACAGATCTCAGCAAGACAGTTTCTAGGATGTCAAGTGAGTGGTTCTTCAGCAAAAGTTATAGGAGGAGGGGGAGAGTTAAAGAATTGTTTCCTTGTCCTCCCTGTTTATATTCTTTCTATTCAGTGCACTCATGCAGTATTGCATTCCATTTGCACCCTTCCTTAGAGAAAAACCTGGTAGTTTTCTGCCTTCTGAATGGAATGTTATAAAAGATATTAAGAAATCTTGGAATAGACCTATGATTTTATTAACAGTGTTTTTATTTTAGAATAATGTTCTGCAAGATTAAAAAAATGATGTAACAGGGGCGCCTGGGTGGCTTAGTCGGCTAAATGTCCGACTTCGGCTCAGGTCATGATCTCACAGTTCATGGGTTCGAGCCCCGCGTCGGGCTCTGTGCTGACAGCTAGCTCGAAGCTTGGAGCCTGTCTTTGGATTCTGTGTCTCCCTTTCTCTCTGACCCTCCCCTGCTCGCTCTCTCTCTCTCTCTCTCTCACTCACAGAAATAAAGCATTAAAAAATTTTTTAAAAAAATGATGTAACAGGGGCACCTGGGTGGCTCAGTGGGTTAAGCGTCTGACTTCAGTTCAGGTCATGATCTCGCGTTCCGTGAGTTTAAGCCCTGCATCGAGTTCTGTGCTGACAGCTAGGAGCCTGGAGCCTGCTTCGGATTGTGTCTCCCTCTCCCTCTGTCCCTTCCCCACTCGCACTCTGTCTCTCTCTATCAAAAATAAACATTTAAAAAAAAAAACCTTTATTTTAAAAATGATGTAAAAATAGTGTCCTGCCATCTTTATTTTTTTTCAGTTTTTCCAAGGTGGTATGTTCTACAAAGCCCTAAATTCTCAATTGTCTGGAGTCTCTCCCAAGGACTGAGTTATAGAGGAAAGCCAAGAGTAGACACAAATGGACACTGCACTTGGATACTAACAGAAAGATGGATGTTTTCTGATTCCATATACACATCTAACCCACTGGTACACAAACATTTTAGATCTGGTAGTAGCCAGGACCCCGTGGCTACTCAGTAAGTGTTGTAGGAAAGATTTTTTATAGTTACAGAGGTACTTGGTTTAGCACTTTCAAACTTCTTTGTAATCTATAAAAGAAACAATTTCTTTTTTTTTTTTTTTAATTTTTTTTTTAAATGTTTTATTCATTTCTAGGAGAGAGAGAGAGAGAGAGACAGTGTGAGAAGGGGAGGGTCAGAGAGAGAGGGAGTCACAGACTGAAACAGGCTCCAGGCTCTGAGCTGGCAGTCAGCACAGAGCCCGACACAGGGCTCGAACCCACGAACTGCGAGATCATGACCTAAGCGAAAGTCGGACGCTCAAACGACTAAGCCACCCAGGCGCCCCTAAAAGAAACAATTTCTATCACCATCCATTAAGTACACTTATAGTGAACATATAACTTCACTTATATGTTATTTATAACATTACATATAACATACACTTTGTTCTTGTTAAAATCATCAATAAAAGTGATGGTTCCATTGACTTTCACTGTGCCTTCGTTCACTTTGAGGGGAAGGTCAGCATAACTATGGAGCGAGATCTTGCCCCTGCTCCACTCTAATTTCCCTCTGCTGCATATCACCATCCTTGTGATTCCCTTTGCCTCGTATGTTGGATTTCCTGGTTTTGTCTTGTGTGTTCCCATGTTTAATTTGTGTGAGAGGTAAAATGTTTAAGATTTTAAGTGTCTGAAAATGCTTTTATTCTCTTCTGTTACTGATAAGTTTAACACCATGTAGTTGGATATTATTTTCATTAGGAATTTCAAAGGTATTACTCTTGGGTCTTCTAGCAGCCATATTTATGTGACCAGTTTTCTTCTCTCTTGAAGCTCTTAGAACTGTAGTTTTCCCCCAGTGGTCCATGACTATATTTCTTGGTGATGGTCTATTTTCACCCTATGTGCTTGATACTCTGAATCCTGCTGATCAAAATCTTAATGTTCTTCAGTCCTGGAAAATGTAATTACTTCATTGAAAGCTGCTCCTCCACTGTTTCTTCTTGCTTTCTTTTCCTGGAACTCTTATTATTCAGATGATGGACCTCCTCTACTGACCTGCTTTGTTTAATCTTTTCTACAATTTTTCCATCTGTAATTTTGTTCCACTTTTGGGGAGGTTTCTTCAACTTTATCTTCCAGTCCTATTGATTTTTTCCTGTCACCATAGTTTTTAATTTCCAAGATCTTTGCTTTGTTTCTTTTTAATAACACTTTTTGTTTTGAATGGAATATTATCTCTCAGAAAATTGTTTTAAGTCTTTGAAGAATCCATAGAATCCACTATTTCTTCCAAGTTGCTCTAATCTGTTTCTTTGGATCTATTTGTTCACATTAAAGGCTTTCCTTATTTCCTGGAAGTCCTTGGTATTCATGAATAAGAGAGGAGGGATGAAAGTGCAGATCGGAAGCTCTGCCCAAGTGGGTGAGGCTTGTCAACTTGGAGTCTCCTTCACTATAGGGTGCTTGGGTAGGTGGTTAGTTGGAGAACCCCTAGGATAGTGTGTTAAGCCCTTTCCTTTTGGTTGGTCTGGTTTCCTAGAGAAGAATTGCTTAGTCTTCTGACTGAAGGGTAGAAGTCTGAGGTCAGCACCTAGGAATTGAGTGGAAAGGAAGTGGGAGGTGGTATTCATATGGTCACTTAATATCTGTTTCTGGTTGCACTTGAGCCCAATTATATGTGCTACCCCCAAGTTTAGACACCCTCTCTTTTACTTTCTAGAGAAACAACCACCTTCTGTCAAGTTAGGACTTCAGGGTGGTATGGGGGCAGGGATTGTATTCTGAACATTTTTTACCCCATCCTCCTTAATTCAACTCCCCCTTACCCTTCTTCAGGCTTGAGGTATCTGGTAGTATAAATTTTTGGTAGCCTAAATTTTTGGAGGAATCTGCTATGTACCTCCTGGTTTCTCAGCAGCTCCCACTGTTGGTCCAAACTCAGCTTCCTGAGTTTGCAACTTGTCTACATGTTTCCCAGCTTCCAAAATTTTGTTGTGATACCTATTTTCCTGGTGTGTGTGTATGTGTGTGTGTGTTTAGGTTCCTTTACTATGGTTTACTTGGGTTTGGGTAGAAGCAATATTAGGTGTGTGTTTCCTTTTTAACCTTAATATGGAAGATGTTCTATTTTGTGTTTAATGTAGGGCAAGACTACAAAACCAATCTTGTACCCCATAGTCACTATTGACAATTTAAGAAATGCTGTTCATTTGAGGTGGAGATTTACAGCATGCCTACAGCATTTTTCTTCCTTTTAATTTTGTTTTGAATCAAATATGCAGCTTATTTCTAAAGATCTCTTCCCCAACTCCCTTTTTCTCTATATTCTTGTATATGACATCCTTTGGCTTATTTCTCATGATGGATGAGTCTCATCCTGTGTTCCTGACTCTTCAACGTTGCTCGGACATAGATCTTGTTTTGGTTGACAACTCTGTTCCTAGGATCACTTCTAAGTTATAGTCTCTTAGATTTCTTTGTAATTAGGGGCACCTAGGTGGCTCAGTCAATCAAGCATCCAACTTCGGCTCAGGTCATGATCTCACAGTTCAGGGGTTTGAGCCCCATAGCGGGCTCTGTGCTGACAGCTTGCTCAGAGCTTGGAGCCTGGTTCGTTCTGTGTCTTCTCTCTCTGCCCCTCCCCAGCTTCTGCTCTTTGTCTCTCTTGTCTCTCAAAAGTAAATAAACGTCAAAAAATTTTAGGCTAAAAGAAAATTTAGCCCTAAAAGAAAATTTAGGGCTAAAATTTAGCCAGAATAAAACCATATTTTTTAAAATGTTTATTATTTTGAGAGAGAGACAGAGAGACAGAGTGTGAGCCAGGGAGGGGCAGAGAGAGGGAGACAGAATTATGAAGCAGGCTCCAGGCCCTGAGCTGTCAGCACAGAGCCAGACACGGCAACTCGAACTCCCAGATGGCGAGATCATGACCTGAGCTGAAGTCAGATGCTTAACTGATTGAGCCACTCAGGCGCCGCCAGAATAAAACCATATTTTTAAACAGTCTTCAAATATATGACATATATGACAATATTGTTATTTCCATTGGATTTCTTGGAAGATTTTTTTCTGGATTGTCAGTCTGACCTTTTATGGATAAGATGATAAAATGGCTTAAAGAAATTATGTTCATGATTTTACTGAAATGGGAATGAAGAGTGACTGCTTACTAGGTACAGAGTCTCCTTTTGGAATGACAAAAATAATTCTGGAACTAGATAGTGGTGATGGTTTGGTTGTGAATGTACTAAATACTCCCAAATTGTACAATTGTAAGTGATCTAAAAGTTAGTTTATTATGGCTTATTGGTGTATGTCACCTATATTCCACTTGCTGAGTTCCTAATAATGAGAGACATATGTTTAATCTTTTCACATATCTCCCAAGCTTGAAATCTGTGCTTGATGATTTAATAAATAACAGTAAGATACACTTTGAAAAACAGACATACAGTGCTTCACTGTGTCCACTGATAAATGGGACTGTTCTCCCCTGAAAACAGCTCTGTTGTTACATTTAACTCCTTTGAATGAGCAAATTTTGTGAGAATTTGGTGGGTTGAGCCCTCCCTCTAAGAACAGTAAACAACCTGGAGCCAACGTAAGCACAGTGGGTGCGCCCAACCTGAGGCTGGTGAGATTACTTATTCAAGGCCCTGCCGTGTGAGAGCCTAGCCACACTCAGTCCCACTCTTTCCAGGGCCACCAAATCTAATGCTTGCCCCCACACACTAACTAATGGCCCCCAGTAAAGTGTGGGACATTGTGGCAGGTTAAAGAAACTTCAAGGATCACATTTGGAATACCAATAGATACAAAAACTAAGAAACTTAATAGGAGATGTATATGTAACCAGTGTGCCAGACAATAATGACACTGGCATGTAATCAAAAGGAAATTTTTCTGCCACCTATTGTTCCTTTAATATTGACACAGGTGGGGCACAGTGTGGGTGAAGAGTAGATGAAAACTCCATGCTTTTTCTGTTAATTCCTTGGAAATAGTCCTATAATTATTTTAATTCACAAATACAATGTGGATTCAGATGTGCACAGGGTCCAGCCCCCAGGATAGTGTACACTTCAACTTTTGTTCAAGCGCAGGACTGCCCAGTCTGCCTGTCCCCCTTCCACAAGGCCTGGGCTTGCTAACTGGAGCCTCCCTATGTTTTTCTTCTGCACTCATCTCATGAGCACAGGAGAGGTGTGGGAGGGTGGACAGAGAGGTTCTCACTTGGCCAGAGCTTGCTGCTGTTCTAATTTGGGTCCATAGCCTGCAGGGCCAACAGGCTTCACACCTGACTACCTTGCAGGAACTTCAGGGCTTTTCAGAGGCCCTGCTAGACTCAAGCAGCTTTTGCTTCTGGACCCCTTCTCCAGTAGCCTGCCCCTTTGGTTTTGTTTCTCTGCCAGACCTCTCCACCATTGACCTTCACCAGTGACATCCCCTTCCTCTCAAAAGCAGTGCTCCTGGGAAGGGCTCTAACTGGTTCCAGGTCAGCCTCTCTCCTATGTCTTTGCCCCACCATCAGTGAAATGTAGATTATACCCACAGTCCTCCACTGTCCCTGGTTCCTATGCCATAGCCCCTTGAACTTGAATGCTTTCTGCAGGAAATGTGTGTGTGTCATCCTCTCTGAGTTTTACCACTTCATCTCTTTAGGTTTGAGGTTAAGGGGTCGTTCCCCTACCACTCTCCCAGGGGATGAGACTCAAGCTACAGAATCTCTCTCCACAAAAACTCCATAAATTCCCTTCCACCTCCAGTTCCACTTTCTCTACTCTTATATTTGAGAACTGGGTGGGGAAGCTCAAAAGTCAGGAAACAAGTGCTGAACTAACTTGCCTTGAACACTCTACCAGGGCGCCTCTTACTAAGTTTGGTATCTGATGTCTTCTGCTTAGCTCATAGCTTCAGTTTTGACATCCTGGTATGTAAGCAAGGAGTATGTTACAAAATTGATGAACACGTCCCAGAAGAATATCAGACAAGGGAGTTACTGTGCAGTGTCCATGAATCTTAAGCAGTGTATTGAAGGAAATAATCTAATCTGAGTAAAGAAGGGAGAGAACATTTGCAGAGAGAGAATTCAGTTTAACAGAAATTTAGGGGACCCTTACTTAGTGCCAGGCAGTGAATGTTCCGCAATCAGGAGGAGTTCGTGGTCTGCAAAAAAGGAATTGAGCAGCCTGGTTGGAGAAAGGAATATGAGTAGGACGGTGAGAAATGAAATTTGGACAGGTAGGATGGGCAGCCAAAAGCAGGCCATGAATATGAGGCTTGGGATATGGAGAAAATTGTCATCAACATGGTAGAAAAGGAGGTGGTGAGGCTTATATATGTGTGTTTTTGGATTTGTGTGCACGTGTGTAATAAGGTGGGTGAGTATGTGTGGATATGGAGGAGGTGGATAATGGAGTGAAAGTATATGTGCGTGAGTGCATATAGAGGTATGTATGTGTGAAGAAGGTTGTGTATGCATAGTGTATGTGTGCATATCTGTAGAAGGTGTGTGTATGTGTGCATGTGTGCATAGCATAATGAGGTCTCTGTGGTAGGGAGCAATGTACAGTGTTGCGTGGGTGAGTGTACATGGGTTTATGTTTGGAATGTGTGTGCATGTGTGTAGGTTGTGTGCATATGTATATACAGGTAGTGAGCTGTGTGTATAGGGGGTTTGTGTGTATGTAGTGGGATTTTATATAAGTAGTGAGAGTTTGTGCAGGGGTGTGTATATGTGAGTACTGCGTGTGCTGAGTACTGTGATAATACATATGTGAAGTTGTATGTAATGGTGTGTGTGTGTGTGTGTGTGTATGTGATTGATGAGTGTTTGTGAGTAGTGAGGTATATATTTAGTGGAAGGTATCCAGTGTAATTATGTGTGAGTGGTTGGGTATGAGTCTAGTGGGATCCTGTGTGTGAGGAGTTGTGATTGCATGTATAGGTGTGAATAGTATTCATGTGCTTATAGGGTGTCTGTACTGGGATTGTTGTGGAGTTGTGTAGGTGGTGTAGCATATGCCTGTTGGGGTGTGCATGTGTGCATAGTGGGTGTGTGTGTGAGTGGTTGGGTGTCAGTATGGGCAGTGCTATTGTGTTAATAGGGTACTTGTGTGTAGTAGTGGCCAAATAAGAACAATGTGAAAAATAGACCATTTTACTGAGGTTAAAACATGCCTGGGTGAGAGAAAGACAGAGAGAGGGACAAAGAAAGGCTGGGAATCTCATTTAAGATATGGACCAATTGTTTCTCTGCCACTCTTTTCCTCCAAACCACCAAAGCCCCTTCTTAAACAAGTTCCTGTCTTTGACCTCTTCTCTGATTTCTCTGGCTGATCAGTTGGCAGCCACAAGTGAGCCCAGCTGTGCAGGCTGGATTCTTTGCACAATTTGAGACTCAGAGGCTCTATCTTGGGATTCCCATCTGGAATGTCCATAGGGCCAGACCCACCTGAGGATGAGCCAAGGGGGCCAGTGCCATTGTACAGAAGTGATGTGGACTGTGGCAAATCGAGGAAGGGTGACCCACAGGAAAGCCCCTGTCATGAAGCCAAGTAAAACAGGTCTGAGTCGAAACCATGGGGCTCCTGCACTGTGAACTCAGCACATTCCACTTCTTTGAATGAATGAGATAAAGCCATAGAGAAAGAGAAAATGAGTCTGTGGAGAGGGAGAGAAAGAGAAGGAAGGGGGTATATAAGGGGAAGAACGATGAGGGGCCTGCAGGTGAGGAGTGCTGTGGACTAAATTGTATCCCACCCCCCAAATTCATATGTTGATGCCTTAACCCTTAATGTAACTGCATTTGAAGATTCTGTCTTTAAATGAGTAACTAATATTAAATGAGGTTGAAAGCGTGGAGCCCTAATCCAGTAGGACTGGGATTCTTAAAAGAAGAGGAAGAGACACCAGGGATGCACACACAGAGGGAAGGACATGTGAGGGCATAGGGAGAAAACTGCATTCAGCAAGTCAAGAAGTTTCTCTCAGGCGAAACCAAACCTGCCAAACCTTGATTGGATCTCCAGCTCCAGGACTGTGAGACAAATTTCTGTTACTGGAGCCACATATTCTGTGGTGTTTTGTTATGGCAGCCTGAGAAAACAAGAGGAAATAGCTGTGATACCTTTGCAAGACTTGGTCCTATTTTATCATTTAGCCAACAAATATTTGAGCAGTATAGACACATGCACATACACACACACCACATGTTAACTATTGTGTATATATTGTATAGTGGGGTGCCTTAGGCACTGGGTCTACATCAGGGAAATAAATGGGCCCAGCCCAGGTATCGTGGAGCTCACAGGCTCAAAAGATTGTGATACCTCATGGAATCTCTCAGTACATAACACTTGGCTGTTAAAAGCCCTATGAATGAATAGTATTGCAGGTTCCCAGTGATTCCTGCTCCAAACAATAGCCCAAAGGCCCTGGACTGATTTTGGATGTTCTGTTCAGTGGACCCTTGGGCTTCGTTGTTCACACTATTGGGATACAATATAAATCCTCCTCAGGGGCCAGAAACAACTCTGGGTTCTGGGCCCATCCAGAGCCTTGACCGCAGGCAATCATATGTGTTCCTAAAAGAGAATTTTACTCCAAATCATGAAATTCTAAGATAAAAACAAAAACAAACAAAATCCCATAGCAAGATTATTTTTTCCCCTCATTTCTTTTTTTTAATTTTTGTTTTGTTTTATTTATTTCTAGGAGAGAGAGAGAGAGACAGTGTGAGCAGGGGAGGGTCAGAGAGAGAGGGAGTCACAGACTGAAACAGGCTCCAGGCTCTGAGCTGGCAGTCAGCACAGAGCCTGACGCGGGGCTCGAACCCACGAACTGCGAGATCATGACCTAAGCGAAAGTCGGATGCTTAACCGACTAAGCCACCCAGGCGCCCCTTTCCCCTCATTTCTCATTTACCTCTTCTACTCTTTTCTCTATAAATTAAAATCATTTGTTGAAAGAGCAGAATTCAACTAAGTAAATTTTAAAGATCTTATTGCATTTATTTGGTGATTCATGAATTTCGTGGCATCAAACCTAGCAGAGAGAAAGTTTCATAGAGCTGTATAAGGTGAGAGATTTTTACAGATTTTTACTAAGAAGTTATACTAGGCATTTGCTGGTTGGTTAAGGCAGGGTTACTTTCCTTATCTGGAGCAAAGGGACATCTTAGAGCCAAGTCAGGTAACTTATGCTGAGGAGACAAGCAGTGACTGGCTGATTTAAGCTTTCCTTTTCTGGGAGAGCCCAGCATAGAAATTTAGTGAAGTTTTGGTTTGCTAACATGAGGTTTACCATGAATGACTCTGCCTTGGGTTTAATCTGGTTACTTTAACAATTCTCCCCTTTTGATCAGACTCTAAGATTACTGAGAGGTGTGATCAAATGTTAAGGTACCAACATTTCAAAAATATAAACTATTAGAATATTAAGAAAAATTATATGCTAACAAACTGGGCAATATGGAAGAAATGGACAAATTCCTAGAAACATGCAAACTACCAAAACTAAAACAGGAAGAAATAGAAAATTTGAACAGACTCATAACCAGCAAAGATTTTTGAAATAATAATCAAAAGTCTCCCAACAAACCACAGTCCTGGGCCAGATGGCTTCCCGGGATAATTCCATCAGACATTTTAAAAAGAGTTAATTTCTATTCTTCTCAAACTGTTCCAAAAAATAGAAATGGAAGGAAAATTTCCAAATTCATTCTACGAGGCTAGTATTACCTTCATTCCAAAATCGGACAAAGAGCCCACTAAAAATGAGATTTACAGGTCAAGATCCTTGAAGAATATGGATACAAAATTCTCAACAAGATACTAGCAAATCATATTCAATGGTACATTGAAAGAATTACTACAATCAAGTGGAATTTATTCCTGGGCTGCAGGGTTCATTTAATATTCACAAACCAATTAATGTAATATACAACATTAATAAAAGAAAGGATAAGAACCATGTGATCCTCTCAACCGACCCAAAAAAAGCATTTGAAAAAATACAGCATTCATTCTTGATAACAACCGTCAACAAAGTAGGGATTGATGGAACATACCTCAACATCATAAAGGCCATATATAAAAGACCCACAGCTAATATCCTCAGTGGGGGAAAACTAAAAGCCTTTGCCCTATGGTCAGGAACAAGATAAAAATGTCCACTCTCACCATTTTAGTTTGTTTTTATCATTTTGCTATGATGTATTTTTAAATTTATGCTGTCTAGGATTTACTAATTTCTTTTTATACTTTTTTTTTTCTTAAGTATCTCTATACCCAACGTGGGGCTCAAACTCACAACCCAGAGATCAATAGTCACATGTTCCTCTCACTGAACCAACCAGGCATCCCAGGATTCACTAATTTCTTGAGTCTGTGGGCTAATGTACCATTAGTTCTGGAAATTTCTCAGTAATTATTTCTTCAATTTTGTCTCTGCCACATTGTCTCCTTCCTGCTCTTAAATTTGTTAGAACTTCTCACTCTAGTCATAATGTCATTTAATCTGTGACTTTTTTGTTTCTGCGTGCTGCATTTTGTACAATTTTTACTTACTGTCTTCCTGGGTAATAGTCTCTTCAGTTCTGTGTAATGTTCTATTAAGCATGTCCATTCATATCTTAATTTCAGTCACTAAATCTTTAAGTTCTAGGATTTCAATTCTGTTCTTTTTTAATTTACTGTGTATTTTTATCACTTTTCCTGAATATTACAAGCTTAGCTTCTATATTTTTCATTATAATTAGGGTATTTGTTTTAAACTCTCTGTTAATTCTAATATTTCATGTATCTGGAGTTCTGTTTCTGTTGTCTTTTCTTTCTGCAGGTCCTGGCTCATAGTATCTTGTTTCTTGTGTGCCTGATTTATTTGACTCTGTGGACACTGCACATGAAAAATTACTTGAGGCATTATTTTTTGATGCATAGAGTAACTAAGTCTTTCTCTGGAGAAAATTTTCTATTTGCTTCTACCAGTAGTTGTCTGAGACCAATACCAATCTGAGATTATCTTAATCTACATTCAAGATTTCAAATTCTTTGGCTACAGGAAGTTGCAATAAAAGCTACTGTAAGAAAATGAATACTTCCACTGCATTTCCCAGTTTAAAATGAGGGATGGTTTGGTTCAAATGACTTAGAAACAGAAGACATGCCTAGACTTTTTTCACTGAATAATGTATTTTGGATTAGTCCATATAGGTATGCCAAATATATTAAAATAGAAATGTAAATATAATTCTACTATAGAAAAAGCTTCCTCATTATTTGCTAAACCCCATGTACTACATTTGCTTTATCAATTTTCTATTGATGAACATAGGTTATTTCTTTTTCTTTTTTTTTTAAAATTTAAATCCAAATTAGTTGACATATGGTGTAATAATAATTTCAGGAATAGAATTTAGTGACTCATCACTTACATATAAGAGCCAGTGCTCATCCCAACAGGTATCCTCCTTGATGCCCATTGCCAGTTTAACCCATCCCCCCCAAACCCACCAGCACCCCTCAGTTTGTCTCCCTTTCTGTCTTTATCTTATTTTTGCTTCTCATTTCCTATGTTCATCTGTTTCTTAAATTCCACATGAATGAAATCATATGTATGGTACTTGTCTTTTTCTGAATGATTTATTTCGCTTAGCATTATACACTCTAGTTCCATCCATGTTGTGGCAAATGACAAGATTTCATTCTTTTTGATTGCTGAGTAACATTCCATTGTATATATATAATACATCTTCTTTATCCATTCATCAGTTGATGGACATTTGGGCTCTTTCCATCCTTTGGCTATTGTTGATAGTGCTGCTGTAAACAATGGGGTGCATGTGCCCCTTCGAATCAACACTCCTGTGTCCTTGGATAAATTCCTAGTAGTGTAATTTCTAGGTCATAGGATAGTTCTATTTTTAATTTTTTGAAGAACCTGCTTACTGTTTTCCAGAGTGGCTGCACCAGTTTGCATTCCCACCAGCAGTGCAAAAGTGTTCCCCTTTCTCCACAATCCCAACATCTGTTGTTTCCTGAGTTGTTACTTTTAGCCATTGTGACAGGTGTGAGGTATTTTGATTTGTTGTTTTGATTTGTATTTCCCTGATGATGAGTGATGTTGAACGTCTTTTCATGTGTCTGCTAACCATCTGGATGTCTTCTTTGGAGATGTGTCTCTTCATATCTTTTGCCCATTTCTTCATTGGATTATTTGTTTTTTTGGGTGTTGAGTTTGGTGAATTCTTTATAGATTTTGGATACAAACTCTTTTTGTTTTATGTTTATTTTTGAGAGAGAGAGAGACAGACAGAGAAAGAGACAGAGTATGAGTGGGGGAGAGGCAGAGAGAGAGGGAGACACAGAATCTGAAACAGGCTCCAGGCTCTGCTCTGTCAGCACAGAGCACGACGCAGGGCTGAAACTCACAAACTGTGAGATCATGACATGAGCTGAAGTCTGTTGCTTAACTGATTGAGCCACCCAGGTACCCCTCTGATACTCTTTATCCTTTATGTCATTT
This sequence comes from Hyaena hyaena, assembly GCF_003009895.1. Lineage (NCBI taxonomy): Eukaryota > Metazoa > Chordata > Mammalia > Carnivora > Hyaenidae > Hyaena > Hyaena hyaena. The sequence continues at coordinate 92,743 of NW_024082409.1, forward strand.
GCAAACATCTTCTCCCATTCTGTTGGTTACCTTTTGATTTCGCTGTTTCTTTCACTGTGCAGAAGCTTTTTATCTTGATGAGATTCCAATAGTTCATTTTTGCTTTTATTTCCCTTGCCTCTGGAGACATGTCTAGTAGAGTAAGAAGCAGCTGCAGCCAAGGTCAAAGAGGTGGTTGCCTGTTTTCGCCTCTAGGATTTTGATGGTTTCCTGTCTTACGTTTAGGTACTTCATCCATTTTGAGTTTATTTTTGTTCCTGCTGTAAGAAAGTGGTCCAGGTCCTTTCTTCAACAGGTCAGTAGAAAAACAAATTCTAATTTTGCACCAATGTAATTTTGATATTAAAATTCATTCTTTAAGAACTTGAATAAATTTATTCCAATCTTAGCTGGTTTGACTACACATAAAATGCTTTTCCTATGATTCAGTTTCCAGAAACCATCTATAGCTTTTTAAAAATATACCCATTTAGGCTTTTTCCTATATTTTCCTCTTTCTTACTCTGAAACAATCATTTTACTTGAAGACAAAAATTATGTTTTCCATATTTCCTACATTTTATTTTATTTTATTTTTCTCATACTTAAAAAAAAAAAAAAGTAATCTCTGCCCAGTGTGGGGCTCAAAATCACAACCCCAGGATCATGAGTTGCATGTTCCACTGACTGAGCCCACTGGGTCTCTGTATATTTCTTCTCACCCAAAAATGTATTCTACTTTCCTTACCTACTTTTCATACATGTTTGTTTCCTCTACCATTTATTGTAAGTAGTTTTAATTACATATATTGGTTAGAATTTGTAATACTTAGAATCAAATCCTCAATTTCTAGTGAAAACTACGACATAAGCAATGTGGGCTGTTACACTAGCATTCTGTGGATTGACAAGTATATGAATACATTTTCTGATTTCTGGAAGTACATTCTTCTAAACAGTCCATTTTTCAATGTGCCACATAAATATTTACTAACATACCCAAATATCTCCAGTTCCTCTATAATAAGAAACCCAAAGTAGATAATATTCAGTAACTGTTTCAATATTTTATCTTATTTGGAAATGATCTAGATATTCAATGAATATCCATCACTTAGTATAAGTTTAAGGTTTCAGGTTACCAAAAAGATTTTGGAAACTATTTTTAAGTAGACATACCATTAAGCATAATTATTATTGAAGAGTTTATAAATTTTTATCTTATTTACATCTATTTTATTTACTTGTTCTTAATAATTATGTTTACATTAGTCACAAAAATTTCATTGAGACTTAAACAGCCAACCATCATATTAAGCTATCTTTCTTGCTGACAAATTCTATAAGAGGTAACATGAGCTTATATGACTTTTAGTAAATTTAGCTAGAATAAAAGTATTATATTTAGTACTAAGAACTGTAAAGACATGCCTGTTTTAATTAAACTAACAAACTTAAACTAGCTGTTATTTAGTTAAGATTATCCTAGATGACAGGGGCACCTGGGTGGCTCAGTCGGTTGGGCCTCCGACTTCGGCTCAGGTCATGATCTTATCTTAGTGGGTTCGAGTCCTGATGCATCGGGCTCTGTGCTGACAGCTCAGAGCCTGGAGCTTGCTTCAGATTCTGTGGCTCCCTGTCTCTCTGCCCTTCCCCCTCTCATGCTCTGTCTCTCCCTGTCTCAAAAATAAATAAAACATTTAAAAAAATAAGATTTGGGGTGCCTGGGTGGCTCAGTCTGTTAAGCATCTGACTTCGGCTCAGGTCGTGATCTCACAGTTCGTGGGTTTGAGCCCCACATCAGGCTCTGTGCTGACAGCTAGCTCAGAGCCTGAAGCCTGCTTTAGATTCTGTGTCTACTTCTCTCTCTGACCACGCTGTCTCTCTCTCTCTCAGAAATAAATAAAACATTAAAAAAATTTTTTTAATTTTAAAAAAATTAAAAAAATAAGTTTATTCTAGATGCCATGAATTTAAAAAACATTAGTTTCCACATTTCTTAGAGTATAGTTGATTTACATAAATGCTTATTTTTTTCTTTTTCTTTTTCTTTTTTTTTTTTTACCTGGAGGAATTTAGAATTTTTTAATGATCTGTGATCAGAGTTTTTTTTTTTTTTTTTTACAAATAGATTATTGTCAAATTAGTTTCCACATAACACCCAGTGCTCATTCCCACAAGTGCCCTCCTCCATGCCCCTCCCCCCTCCCCCCCACATCCATCAGTCCTCAGTTTTTGTCAGCATTCAAGAGTCTCTCATGGTTTGCCTCTCTCCCTTTCCCCCACCATTTCCCCCCTTCTTCTCCCCCTTGTTCCTCCGTCAAGTTCCTCCTAATCCTCCTATATGTGCAAACATATGATATTTGTCCTTCTTTGCCTGACTTATTTTTCTTTTTTAAATTGAAGTATAGTTGATGCACAGTGTTAATTTAATTCTGATGTATAACATAATGATCAACAAAGTCTATATGTTATGCTGTGCTCACCACAAATGTAGCTACCATCCATCACCATACAATGCCATTACAATACCACTGACTATATTTTCTATGCTGTATCTTTAATTCCCATACAGATGCTTGATTTTTGTTAGGCCAATTAAATAGAGTTCTTTACAAATTAATTTTCGCAATTCCATCTAGAGGTAGAAAAAATATCAGATGTCTATAACATACATATATAGATATATATAACATATAGCTAGATACAAATCAAGATCTTAAAGATTTTATTTCAATTTTTTAATGTTTATTTTTTGAGAGAGACAGAGCACAAATGGGAGAGGGGGGGGGAGAGAGAGAGAGAGAGAGAGAGAGAGAGAGAGACAGAATCTGAAGCAGGCTACAGGCTCTGAGCTGTCAGCACAGAGCCTGACATGAGGCTCCAACTCATAGAGTGTGAGATAATTTGTGTTGAACAGGCAAACATTGACTGGTTGACAGCCTTTGCTGGGACAGCTGAGCATAGAAACTCAGTTAAGTTTTGGTTTGCTGATGTGGGAGTTAGCATGGGTGACACCATCTTGGGCCTAGTTTATCTTCAAATTGGAGTAATATCTAAAACGAATTTCCTTCTGTCAATAATATTTTGATTCAAGATGATAAGGGTGAGCTATACCTTGACTTACTGTTGTTAAAAAAAAGATTCACATACCCCATCAAGTGAGGAAGGCCCCGTGTTTCCCAGTATAAGTCATGGTGAGGAGAAAGCACTTAATGACTCACCAAGGTACTGGCAATAGTGCAACTTCACCTTGCACCTAAGCAAGACACCGTGGAGAGACTTCTGGTTTTCATTTCTCTTTGCCTCTAACTCCAGTTAGTTTGTAGCTTCTTCATATATTCCAGCCATATCTGCCCCTTTAGCCATGTTCTCAGCAAAAATATCAGGTCTGGTCACTTCCTGCCAATCTTTTCCGGCTGAGTTTACTGCTGTTATCTTGAACCCAACATTTTCTTCTCTTTTTTACTTGTCTTATCTGACCCCATCACACTCAACCCTAGGTTGGGTCCTCCCATTTTTCTCTGGCTTAATAGATCTTCTGATGTGTGTGGCATACTTCTTATGCCTAGAAAGTGGGTGCTGATGGTTACCATATTTAGGGAAGAAGACTCAGCACTACAAGTGGTTGGAGCTGTGCAGTTGGCCCAGAACAGTAGACAAAAGAGGGAGAGGGGCATGCTTAACAGCCTGCTTTAAACAATCTAAGGAAAATACTTTTAATGGCTATGAAGCTTAAACTAGGAGACCTGAATATTTTTATACAACTGTGTTGACAATTGCTAGTTGATCCCAGTCATTCATTTTTTTTTCTCCTTAGGGTTAAAGAATGTTTACCTGGGCACATGGTCACTCTGAATAAAGACTATTGTCTTTGCAGTGGGAACCCCTGGGAACTTAGTATCATAAACTGGAATGGGTCAGGACCTTGGCTATGCATCCTGTAGCCAGAACACTTGTGCATGGTGTGGCTTGCCGCTACGCCCTCTGCTGGCTGAGGAGGATCCCAAGCACATCAGAAGGGCTCCAGCCTCACTCAGAGCAGGTTAGGAAAACCTTATAATCCAGAGCATGGCATAAGCTCCACTCACTAGTCTCCTCTGGTTGCCTTTCACTCTGTGTGGAGTTTGCCACTTGCAGGTAGTTGCAATTTTCACTTGTCCTTGGTGCCTCACTCCTTTTCCTACCCTGTTGCCCCAGAGCCTCACTTTTATCCGGTTTCTTCCCCATCAGTCATGTTGCCCCATATCCTCACATTCTTTAAAGTGGAGTCCCTACCCTCATCAAGATTAAAAGCTTCTGCATGGCAAAGAAAACAATCCATAAAACTAATAGGCAAACAACGGAAAGGGAAAAGATAGTTGCAAATGACATATCAGATAAAGGGTTAATATCCAAAATCTATAAGGAACTCACCAAACCCCACACCTGAAAAACAAATAATCCAGTGAAGCAATGGGCAGAAGACATGAACAGACACTTCTCCAAAGAGGACATCCAGATGGCCAACAGACACATGAAACGATGCTCAGCGTCCCACATCATCAGGGAAATACAAATCAAAACCACACTGAGATACCACCTGACGCCAGTCAGAGTGGCTAAAATGGGCAAATCAGAGAATTCTAGATGCTGGCAAGGATGTGGAGAAACAGGCACCCTCCTACACTGTTGTTGGGAATGTAAACTGGTGCAGCCCCTCTGGAAAACAGTGTGGAGGTTCCTCAAAAAATTAACACTAGAACTCCCCTATGACCCAGCAATAGCACTGCTAGGAATTTACCCAAGGGATATAGGAGTGCTGATTCATAGGAGCACATGTACCCCAATGTTCATAGCAGCACTCTCAACAATAGCCAAAACATGGAAAGAGCCTACGTGTCCATCAACAGACAAATGGATCAAGAAGATGTGGCTTATCTATACGATG
>NW_024082409.1:98444-112693 GCF_003009895.1 Hyaena hyaena
TTTTTTTACAAATAGTTTATTGTCAAATTAGTTTCCACATAACACTCAGTGCTCAGCCCCACAAATGCCCTCCTCCATGCCCATCCCTCTTCCCCCCCACACCCATCAGTCCTCAGTTTTTGTCAGCATTCAAGAGTCTCTCTTGGTTTGCCTCTCTCCCTTTCCCCCATCATTTCCCCCCTTCTTCTCCCCCTTGTTCGTCAGTTAAGTTCCTACTAATCCTCCTATACGTGCAACAATGTTTGCTGGATTCTAGGCATGGGGGTGGGGGGCAAAGAAAAAAGATAATCTTTGCTCACAGGAGCTCAAAAACTACAGAAGAGAACATCAGTAGAGATTATCAAAGTAAAAAGTGATACAAGATTGGATAGAAGTGAATGTAAGTATCCTAGGATGACAGAGAAAGGGGAACTAACACATGGCTGGAGGGAGACTGAAAGGTAACCAAGGGGTTTGCAAAACCTTGGAAAAAAGACAGGTTGTGGTCGGTTTCATTTTCAGAGAAAATGGCCCTGCTGGCCTGAAGACTAGATGAGAGTGGACTAGGGGTGGGGGTGGGGGTTGGAAAAGTGGCAGGGCTAGGCCTAGAAGGAAGGACCTGCTAAATAATTTCAGCAAAGAGAACTTGAAGCACTTTAGGCAAAAAAGGAATAACACAGGCATAAATTTCAGAAAGCACATCTGGCTGCTATACACAAATGACAAGCACAAAATGCAGACAGTAGTCTTTAGTGCTTTAGCAATCCTCAGGAGGCATCCAGAGGGCCTGACCCAAGGAGAAGATGTGGCTGGGATTTGAGAGTGAGTGAGTGAGTAAGTGAGTGAGTGAGAGAGAGAGAGAGAGAAGATACACAGAAATCTATAGGACTCGCAACTGAGTCAATGTGAGGAGGAAATGGAAGGGCTGTGACCTTCACCAGCATGGGGAATCCATAAGAAGAAACATATTTTAGGAGAAAAATAACATTTCAGTTTGAGATTTGTTGACTGGTTGAATTTGAACTGTTGTGGGACACGGAAGTGGAATATCCAGTTGACAGTTTGATGTTTGGGGTTTTAAGAGAGGAAGAGAGTGAGAACTAGACCAAGAGTAGAGAAGAAATACTAAGGACTACTACTATACAATCAGCATAAGGTTGGTGACAGGGGGAAGCACCCAGAGACTAGTCAAAGAGATCAAGGAGCCAAGTCTGGGATCCTTATGAATGAAAATATTTAGGGATGAGGAAAGGAATACCACAAGGAAGCATAAGAAGGAATAGAGAAGCCAATGGACAGGTAAAATGGCTGTGTCAGGTCCCAGAATGCAGCTGGCTCATGCCCTGAAGCCACAAAGATAAGAAATGAAGACCATCCTCTTGATGTGATGACTGGAAGGACAGTTGGGACATTGAGTGCACTGCAGGGAAGAGGGAGTAGGGGGATGCAGCCCCAGGTCTTAGCTCACCAGCACCGGCCAGTCAGAGCTTGTGCAAGTTCTGGGATCAGATTTTGGGACCTGGAAGCTAGATGGGTCTCAGCATGTTATTTAATCACTTAAGCTTTCTTTACCTATACTTTGTAAAATGGCAATGTTGTAACTGTGGCCTGCGATCCTTGCAAGAAATAAAATGAGGTTGTGCATAGAAAGAACCCAGCATTAAATGAGTTAACTGTTGTTGCTTAGGCCAAACTCTTAAAGTCACCCTTTCTCTTTCTCCCACAACCCATCTCCAATCTGGAGGCACTTTCTCCCTGCCACACCACCCCAAATACCACATATTCTGTATCGGGGACCGCTCTTCATCCCCTCCACCCTGGTCCAAGCTACCCTCACCTCTTAGCCTAATGACTGCCATCACTTCTTAATGGTCTCCTTACTTCAACCTTTGTTCTCTCCCTTGCCCTTGTGCTAACCCAGTGACCAGGGGGATTTTAAGTCAGACCACAAGTTCCCTCTACTAAACAGTCTCAGAGTAGGAGCAAAGTCCTTACAAGGGGCAGCAAGGCCCTATATTTCTTGCCCATCTCTCACTCTTTCTCACCTCACACACCACACTCCTCCCCTACCACTCTTTCCAGCCACACAGAAACTCCCCCTCTAGACTCAAGGCCTGGCCAGCTCTTCTCCGGGACTGCTGCCTGTCTCCCTCACTCACTCCTTTCTGGCCTTCACTTAAAATGTCATTGTCTCTCTGACCTTCCCTGGCCAACTTCCTGCACTCCTTAAGATCCTCTCTTATTTTGTATATTTCATTTAAGCTTTTAAATTGTATTCTGGCATGTAAACTCCACGAGGGGCAGGGATTTTTTTCCCCCCAATTCTCCCCACATTGTTACTGCTCCATTCTCTCTGGTACTATGCCTGGCACTATTAGTATGTGCTCAATAAAGATTTCACTTGATATATGATAGAAAGGAGGGAACCACTAGTTTTTTTTTTAATTTTTAATGTTTTATTTATTTCTGAGAGAGAGAGAGAGAGAGAGACAGCATGAGCAGGGGAGGGTCAGAGAGAGGGAGATACAGAATCTGAAACAGTATCCAGGCTCTGAGCTGGCTGTGAGCAAAGAGCCCGACGCGGGGCTCGAACACAGGAACTGTGAGATCATGATCTGAGCCAAAGGCGGAAGGTTAACCGACTGAGCCACCCAGGCACCCCAGGAACCACTAGTTTTACGTCTTCCGGTTTCCTCAACTGCGAATTTGGGGTATCAACTACTACCTGGACTGCCTCCTCGGGTTGTTCCCGGAAGAGGATGCTGGAGCAAGCAAGGACTTCGAACAGCCAAACCCCACAGTGGACACCTTGCTGAAGGTGAGCAGCGGCTGGAGGCGTTGGAGGAACCCCGGCTCGCCCCACCCCAACCCCCCCACTCCGCCCACCCCGCTTCGCCCCGCCCCGACGCCCGCACTCCCCGCCCATCCGGCCTCCACCCGACCCCCGCCCGCCCCGCCCGCTCGGATGGGGCCCGCCGTTCCCAGCGCTGGGGGAGGACTAAGGGGCGGTGCTTGGTGGCTGCGCGAGCGCGGCGTCTGGGCCTCTAGACACAAAGAGCTGCCTGCAGGACGCAGGGTGGGTGCAGCGCGCGCGCTAGCGCCCTTGGCTCGCGCAGCTGAGTCCCGAGCGTGGGGGAGACCAGAAGCACACACCGCCCAGGTGAGTGGGGCTGGGGTGAGGCTGTGGGGACCGCCCCTCCGCTGCACGTGAGTCCTCTAGGTGGGGGAGCGGAGGAGACAGCCGCGCGTCTCGCGGGTTGCGCCGCAGGCAGCTGCCATGTGGGAAAGAGCTGGTCCGGGCCCTGCGACTCCGGGCGGGGCGGGGTCGTGAGGAGAGCCCTGCTGTACCCCCCGCCCTCGCCTCGGCTCCCGGAACTTGCTCCTGGCAGGGTCGGGGTTCTCCCTTCGTCTCGGGTATGGGGTCCCAGGTTGGGTAAGTCTGACTCGCTGGCCGCCTTTTCCTGTCACCCTGGAGGGCTGGTGCAGGGGTCACTTTAAAAGAACGTGTCCCGAGGGAATCTCGCTGTTGGACCAAACCTTTGAAAACCAGGTCGCGGCGGTTCCTGCAGTGCGACGTCCTCGGAACGAGTTTTTGCAGCTGTCTGGCATCTCTCTTGAAGTGGATGCCAACCTTCTGGCGTGCGATCCAGCATTGGGGAGAGGGCAGTGGCCCTCACTGGTGACGCGAAGGTTAAACGGTGTAGCAGAGCCTCGGCCGCAGTGGCTTCCTGCTGCGTGACCGTCCTCCGACTCGCGGCTGGCTGCCGGGTACCCGGGCCGCGGGATCCTCAGAGCGCCTCCGTGTCCTCCAGCCTCACCCCTCACCTGTAGAGCTCGAGGCCTCGTTCCTCTGAGCAGGCCACGTCCTCCACAGAATGAATGATCTGCAGATAAGACTGCATTCCTCTATATAAAAAGTTTTTAGGGTGTACCTTTCTTTTGTTGTGTCGCGAGTTTGCGCTTGGTAAAATGGTTTGAAATAACACTCCACTCTCAGGGACTATAAAGTCTGTTGGAAATTTTTTGTGTTGTACCAGTTGTTTGGCAGGACCGTCTCTTTCCTCCCATTGGTGGGCTCAGTCACAAATCCCACGTAGGAGTCTGTCCAATCACTTCTGGGGTTTCACACTTATAAATTGTGCCCTGGAGACTTAGGCCAAGCCGTGCAACAGTGGGGGGTGGGGATGGGGTCCAAAGAAAGAACTGTGGAGCTGGAGGGCTTGGAGAAGGTCGGGTGATGCTCACGGTTTCAACGCCAGCACTGTCAGCAGGAGGGAAGGATTATGGGTGACCATGAATTTTTCTTAAATATCATGTTTTCCACATTGGACTTCAAAATACTTTTAAAAGCAGAAAAAAAAAAGTCGGTTAAAATTTGTTAAATAGGACACTAGGCAGCCTCACAGTTTTATGAACTGTGTGCAAGAATATGTATCCTAAAAGAAAAATGCTAAGGCAGAGAAGCAGTGTACCACCGTGCTGTGCCTTTTCTGCTTGACTTACACATCATCTGTTAGTGGTTTAAACTATTACAGATTGAACTAGTCTGTACTGGCAAATAGAAGTGGATCTTGTGTGCTTGTGTATATATATTTATATATATATATATAGTTCAGATTCAATAAAAAAATAGAGGATAATCATTTTTGCAGAATGAGAAAATAACAAGCCTTCTCTGAAGAACCTGAACTTCGATAACATTTAACACCATCATATTAGAAAAAGAACATCTTACTAAGGAATAGTTAGGGTTTCAGCATTTTTTAAGTTGAGGACTTTATATAATCTTTGCTGGAAAACTGCTTTTCTTTAACTCTTACTTATCTCCTTACATTTTGGTTTGCAGGGCTGCTCAGAGGTAACTGATACAGTCAATTTGCCAACAGCATGTTGAAATCCCTTAGTGTTAGTATGTCTTTTGTTCTGCTCCTTAGTCCTTATGAACATTTGGTGGTGGAAAATAAGGTAACAGTAGAGTTGCAAAATTCTAAGTATTCAAAGTATTCAGATCCTGCCCTTTTATGGTAAGTGACTTTAAGTGCTGGTTGTGGAGGGTCATTTTTTGGGGGGAAGATGAAACATGTGGCATTTGAGATTTGGGCATGTGAGAGGAGAGATCCCTCTAACCATATTCTTTCCACCTTGGACACTTACCTTTGGATTTTACCATGAACAGGTGGCTGCTAGATATCTCTCTCCCTCCTTGGCTCAAGAAAGGTCTATAATACGGTGGCAAAAACAGTTTCCTGGCCTCACATCTTGAACTAGAAGTTTCAAAGGGGTAGTCAGGGAGCATCGTGTGGCTTCTGACTAGAGGGAACAGTGCCTTGTGACCTAGAAGGGCAACACCAGGGCCACATCCATTTTGCTCTTGATTCCATAGTCATTCTGTAAAAGGTTGAATGGCAGTGGCTCTAACTGAACTTTAGATTTGGGTTTAGCTCAGTCCTTGGCATTAAGTACAAATTAAGAATTCAGGCTCAAGGCCATATATTTGGTTAATCACAAGCAGGAGACCAAAACTTTGGGTCAGACTCTACCTGGAGCTATTTGGAGAACAGCAGTAGTGGAAGGCTTTCCGTTCCCCATCCTTGGGTTAACCTTGAACCTCCTGGTGAGACTTCTCCACTGAAGGATTCTAAATGTTCTTGTTATTGTTTTTCTGTGAACCCAGGAGTCTTTTGGGTTCTTGATGAAAGTTAGAGCATGCAGCTGGTACTGCCTAGTTGTACTCATCTGTCTCTCTCAACCCTGGACTGTCCTTCCTTAAACTTTAAGAGATAATGGCTTCTTGTTTCTCAAAGATAGGTATATAGTCTCCTTTGAGTTGAAATCTTTGGTTTCTCAAATAAACCAACATCTTCCAGGTAATTCTAATACACTCAAGTTTGAGAAGCACTCATATATACCAGGTTTTGTGCCTTTACTTGCTTTGTATTTCATGAGAGGAAACTAGCAGGATCCTTTTATTATGTGACAGAGGCTCTTATATCCCAGTTGTTTTATTTTGGGATCTGCTGTGTTTAATAAGTTAATATTTTGGTGTTGGAACTTCTCAGAGTGGTTGTTTATTGTTATTATTAGAGATCTGAAGGAAAAGTTGGGATGTTTATAGCTACCAGTGATAGAAAACCCAGTGATGGAACTGGAGGGTATTATGCTAAGTGAAATAAGTCAGTCAGAAAAAGACAGAAATCACTCATATGTGGAATTTGAGAAACTTAACAGAAGATCACAGGGGAAGGGAAGGAAAAATAAGTTACAGAGAGGAAGGCAAATCACAAGACACTCTTAAATACAGAGAACAAACTGAGGGTTGATCTGGAGGGGGGAAGTTGGGGGAGTGGGGAAAATGGGTGATGGGCATTGAGAAAGCCACTTGTTGGGATGAGCGCAGTGTTGTATGTAAGTGGTGAATCATGGGCATCTACTCCCAAAGCCAAGACTACACTGTATATGCTGTATGTTAGCTAACTTGACAATAAATTACTTTTAAAAAGAAAAGAAAAGAAAAGAAAACCCAACTCATTCTTGGCTTAAACAGATAGGGAAGTTCTGGAAGGAAAGTATGGGACTTCACAATGGGTTGTTCTAGTGGCTGAACCAGCATTGTTCTAGTGGGGGCCCATGTTGCTTCTCTTTCACACATGTTGATGGTGGCTGTTTCACATCTTGAGGAAGAGGGAGGTTGGTTTCTGTGTCTCTTCAAGAATGAGGAGTAACACATTCAGTAGCCTTCTGGACCATAGAACCAGTCACCAGCTGGAAAGGGGCCTCCCACCTTGGTCTGTGACAGGCCTCACACTTCCCTGCTGGTGCTCGATGGAGGCAGGGTGCATGGGGGCTATGGGAGGGGAGGCGTTGGGTACCTGATCACTGGAGGGCTAGTGTAGCTCACCGTACAGGTAGAGTATATTCTCTGGGCCCTCTGCATTACTTGTGCATTGGTCATGCTGATGTCAGAAATGGAGCACTGGTCTCTTGGTGATTTGATTTTAAATTGAGCTCTCACTGTGTGCCAGGCTCTGTTCTCTGCTCTTGGTAAATTCTTCCATGTAGTGTTCACAGCATTCTGCTGAGCTGGGGGATGTTCTTGTCCCCATCCAGAAGACGGGGCTTGCTACCCATTATGCTTAGAATCACATGGCACTGAAGGGTGCATAGGAATCTAGACAGGCGCTCTGCAGAGTTCATGCTTTCTACCATGTGAGATTTCCACCATGTGTCACTGCCTCAGCAACGAGATCATTTCTGTACATGAAAAAGAAAGTCAGAAGTTTTCAGTGCTGATAAAAAACTGTGACTTACACAATCTGTCTTGATATGTTTGGTGAGTGGGAGGTAAGGGAATTAGCAAGTCAAATTCCATTTATAAGCAAGAGTGTGCTTTGCATTGGTGGGCACCATGTGTGTTCATGTTTATGGAAATAAATTAAAAAAGATGATCTGATGTTGGGATTGGGACTGTAGCCACTGTGTGGTTCTTCCAGGACAGCTTCCTAGGAGTGCCATTCACACCGGGGCCTCTGGAGTTTCCTTCAGGGTCACAGATGACATCAAACATAAATATAAAAACCAACATGAAGTAATATAAAGAAGGGTTCACTGATTTATAGTTTAGTGTAAGAGTGTAGGAGTTTTGTAAATAGTTATACATTATTTAAAGATCAAAAGGGTAGTTTGCTCTGTCTGATTTTAACAACTGGTTGCCACGGCCCGGGGAGAGATGTTCAAGGTGTCCAGAACGTCTTTACCTACCCTAGCTATACTCAGGGGCCTGAGAAGGGAGGGGCTAGGACTGCTGGTGCCTGTGGCCTCCAGGCTTCTGGCTGTATTCATGAACGTGGACAAAACTGGGCAAGAACGGGCAGCACCACCAGGTCCCCAGCTGGGGAGAGACTACAGGACAGATGAGCCTCCTCCTGGCATACTCGGGGTATTTGTGTTCTCATGTGGATGGGGAATAAAACTGAGAGCGCGTTGTTCCCATAACAGGGAGGGTAGGGCCTTCTGCCCCAAGGAAGCTGATTCCTAAGGGCCAGCTGCAGCTCAGCCAGTTAGCTCCCTGGGTTCAGGTGACTGCTTTTGTGGTCAAACTTCAGTGAGGTCACTACTCTCCAAGGACCTAAACAAAGGGAAGTAATGAGTTTGCCTCCTGACTAGGCTGGAAATACAGATGCCCAATTTCTTTCTTTTTTTTTTTTTTTTAAATGTTTTATTTATTTCTAGGAGAGAGAGAGAGATAGCGTGAGCAGGGGAGGGTCAGAGAGAGAGGGAGTCACAGACTGAAACAGGCTCCAGGCTCTGAGCTGGCAGTCAGCACAGAGCCCGACGCGGGGCTCAAACCCACGAACCGCGAGATCATGACCTAAGCGAAAGTTGGACGCCCAACCGACTAAGCCACCCAGGCGCCCCAACAGATGCCCAATTTCTAAACTCCACAATCTACCTTAGTGGCCTGTTGGTAAGAACATAAGTGCCAGTAGCACTTCTTGGAAAACTGCTTCAAACAGGATGTTTGCAAGGGTCCTTCCTAATTCCAACTTAGCCAGGCCTGCTTTGTAGCAAAAGTGTGGCTTTAAAATTAAGCAGTTCTTGACACATTTTAAATTCTTTTTGAACTATTATTTCAAATTGTACACATAAAGTAAGACTTTGATGTAGATTTTACTACTTAAAATTCTCATAATTCAAATTCTTTTAAAAATGTTTATTTATTTATTTTGGGAGAGAGAGAGAGAACAAGAGAGCGAGCAAGTATGCACATGAGCATGGTAGGAGCAGAGAGAGAGGGAGAAAGAGAGAGAATCCCAAGCAATCTGTGCACTCATTAGCACAAAGCTCGACACAGCTTTGTCTCAGGAACCCTGAGATCATGACCTGAGCCGAAATCAAGAGTTGGGTGCTTGACCAACTGAGTCACCCAGGTACCCCATTATAGATCAGATTCTTATAAAAGGTAACTGCCCTGCTTTGGATGCCATTCTAAGTAATGAAAATTAAAGATCACCTGTAAAGACATAGTATGTGCCTCCTGATGAGATGTACTGAGAAGAATGCTACCTCATCCACTTCACCCTGGGGGTACCCGCCGTAACCTGACTCTCTCTGTGTGGAGACATGAGACAAACTCCATCTGTGTGATGTTCTACAGGGTAAAGAACTGTCCTCTATACCCTTTAGTTATTTTAAGGTCAAAAAACATAAAGACTGAGGAACCATTCTAGTTGAAAGAGGACTAAAGGGCTTGACACCTGTATACACTACTTGATTGGAGTCAGAAAGTGGGCAGAGGAGCTATAAAGGACATTATTGGGACAACAGACAACATTTGAATGTGAGTGATGATTTAGACAGTAGTATTGTATCAGTGATACATTTCCTGAATTTGATCATTATACTTGTCACTATGTCCTTCAGTTTAGTAAGTGCAGTATGAAGTAATCTGAGGAAAGAGAGAGTTGGAGAGAGAAAATGATGCAGTGGGTGTGATAAATGGGGCAAAGTGAAAACAGTTCATTGGTGAAGCTCCAGGCATAAAGTGTATTTGGGAATTCTTGTACTGTTCTTGTTATTTTTCTATAAATTTGAAATTATATCAGAATAGAAAGTTACAAAAACGGACATCTGCCTTATATACACTGCAATCTAAATACCTCACTTTAATTTTTCATGTTACAATGTCTCTGAATTGGGATGCCTTTTCCAGTCAAAACTGTCTTTGCATTGTGTTAGATTTTGACAGCAATTTTTCTTTTTTAGTCATTGGTCTTAGAATCAGCGGCATCTTGGAATTTGATGAACTGTGGTATTTTCTCTGGCTTTGTTGTCTGAAGAGGTGGGAAAAAGAAGACAACCCTTTCAGTAGTTTTGTGACAGCTTTCCATTCCCTCGTACTTCACACTAGACTAGACAGACATCCACCTGCCTTTGCTCGTTGTCCCTCCGTGCCTCACTGATATTTCAAACTCAGCACATTCCAGGCTAGATTTCTGTCTTCACCTCTCTCATTTTAAACTGCTCTTTCTTCCTTTCCTGTTTCAGGGAGCAGAAACCTAATTTTTAGACAATGATGGCCCAGGAATGACCCTATGGGAAGAGCATAGAGAACTGTTCCCTTTGCATGACTGAGATGGGTTGATGTGAGGCCCTCATCCAGTCTCACCTCAGGACAGATACTAGTTTTAGTGCTGCCCACTTCTTGAAGTATCTTTGGGCTCCAAATGCCTGTGCCTCACTTTGCCCATTTTTTAAGTGAGAACGGCTTTCCCAAGTCTGTTAAGATAATGGATAAGGCAACTTAAAGTAACATAAAACTCCAAAATTCTGTGACTTAAAATGAGAGAACTTTTTAATAAGACTCTTATACTAGAATCATTCAAGTAGCTGATTTCCGTTAAGCAGATGACCCTGAGCTCATGTGTCAGTAAAGGACAGACTTGTGGCTGAACTACTACTTTTGACTTGTAGCACTTGCTCCCAGATTTCTTTCCTGTTCTGGGTCCAGTTCTGGGGGGGAGTCAGGGTGGGGTTGATTTGTACACTGGATGCTCACAGGGACTACTAGACACAGGCACCTTTCATAGAACTTGTAGTGGCCTGGTGTTTCCAACCTCCTCTCTGCACTGGGGCCACTGGTCCCTACAGCGTTAGACACCTCTGTGTCAGTACATCAAGTTTCATTAGCTCTTGAGCCCCATGTGTGTCAGACTTGGAAATGGTTCCATCCCAAGGCTGGCTAGTTGCATCAGCCCTGGATTATAACATTTTATTTTAGTTTATTTTGTTTGGCATGAACTTTAAGCAACTGGAATAGTAAAATACGGTGGTTTCCCCATGGCCTGGCTTCTCGGACTGCTATGTTTCATCTACATTAAAGATGATTAGTTCTTAGCAATTCTGAATCTGCTTTTATGGCCATTGAGTTCTTGGTGTTGACACTGACCTTCACAGCAGGCTCATTCCTTAGAAGTAGAAACCCCAAATAGTCAATCCACTGTTGGATTCTGTGGACTTTTAAATATGTGTAAAGAACAGAGAAAATCAACAAGTGCCTTTAGCTCTTAATTGCCTAGCTGGAATTCCAGATGTGAGAGGACAGTAATGAGTTGGGGGGGACTGTTATGGTTTTCTAACTAAGTGTTATTAGCTGTGTTATTTTATTCTCTTATTTTCTTTTTTTGTTTGTTAATTTTGAGAGAGAGCAAGAGAAGGCACACGTGCATATTCAGGGGAGGGATGGAGAGAGGAAGAATCTCAAGCAGGCTCCATATTCATTGTGGAGCCAACACTGGGCTTGATCTCATGAACCCTGAAATCATGACCTGAGCCGAAATCAAGAGTTGGATGCTTAATTGACTGAGCCATTCAGACACCCCTCTCTTATTTCTGTTTAGCCAACATGAAACAAAGATTACACCCTGGTTCTAGTGAAGAGAACGTGCCTCACTGTTTCATAGCAGATGAATAGAAATGGATTGGGACATGGATGTTTGGTTGAAGTATTGCTTTGTAATTTGGGGGACTATTCAAGTTAATGTTCTTTCCTTGTAATTAGGTTTACTAATATAAAATTTTTGTATAACATTAAGACTTTCTGGTTTGGTTTAGAGCTGGAGGAGACATTTCCCCATATATCCTGGACACGGAAAACCTATTTTTTAAGTGTTGAAATTATTTTGTATGTTTGGATATTATTAGTAGGCATGAGGCAAAATGTAAAGGTTGGTAGTTCTAACTGGAGTTAGACCTCAGTGTGTGTTCATTTACCAGCTCTGTGACTTTGGGCAAATCACTTTACCTCTCTGTGTCTCAATATCCTTACCTTTAATATGGGGATGACGATAGTGCCTCCCTCACAAGGCTAATAAATTCCCAAGTGCTTAGAAATGTGCCCATTGTATGATGAGCTCAAGAAATGCTAGTTTTTTATTATCAAAAGATTATTTAGCAAAAGTGAGGACCCTACTGAGGGGTCAGGGTAGAGACCTTTTTCCACTGGTTTTGACTGTGCAGAGAGGAGACACCAGGACTTACAGGTGGGAAGTAGAATGTTAGAAACACCTCCTAGTGCCCTTTTTATTTTTATTTTTCTCCCTCAACCTTTAAGGTCACTTGACTGAAATAAAAATAAATAGCAACAATTGTCCCATAAAAAGAGACATCATAATGGCAAAATATGCAAACACTTGAAAAAATAATAAATTAGGTACTTAAAGGAATGAATCCATTAAACAAAACCTTATTACTCTCCAGGTTCTGTGTGCAATATATATTTTGTGTAGTTGAAACATGAATGAATGTGTGCTAGACTTCTGCTTTGTTCTACTAATTTCAGGGTTTCGCGCCCCCCCCCATCACTAGTGTCTGCAGTCTGACACGTGCTTTGATTAGGATGTCATCACTGCAGTAATTTCAGGGTGTTTTTAATGGAGAAGTGTTTGTGTGTTGATGGAGTTCACAAGCTTGTCTGTTGATATATACCATGGTGTGCTGAGGTGTTTCCCTTTTGTTAGGCTTTTGATTTTGTTCTGAGCATTTAGAGACATTTAAGCATGAAGAATTACAGTCTTCCTGTTTTCCTTCTCTGTGGATACAAAATGTGTGCATCTTCCTTTGTTCCTACAGCCCGGCCACTGCTTACCACCGCCCAGTCACATTGCTCGTTGGGATGAGTATGCAGTTGGGTCTCCGAACAGAACTTCCTTACTGGCTTCTCCATGTAGGACACGAGGAATCCCGTCACATGCCCCCTGGTGTGAAAAACTCCTAAGATGTTTTAATTTGGATTTCTGTGCCTATTAAACGTTGGCTTATTTTTTAAATGAAAAGCAAGATTCTGCTCTTAGATCATCAGCCTCCTTCCCTGGGTCTCTTGAGGACATTGTTTTTGCTGGAGTGAGAATACCGAAGCAAGCAGCAGCATGCGCCTTCTTTTGACCTCCTGGTCTGTCCTTGTTAATAATACATGAACTGAACAAGATGCTTTCACAGTAACAAGCAAGTAACATCCACTGTCTCATGTCCTCAGACATTTTAGAAAAGAAAAAAAAGTTAGTATTCATATGAATTCTCTTCTGGAATTTCTAGCATTTGATAGAGAATCAGATGCTCCACCTGGCTAACTGATAAAGTTCTGGGTGGTTCTGTTGCCAGTAATAACATTTCTCAAATGATAAGGGTGTGGGAGCTCACATTCCCGGATGTGAGTTGCCCAACAGCATTCAGGAAAGAGTCTGCTCTGCATGCCTCCCTGTTTGCTCTAGTGCCAAGCACTCGCCTTTTACTTCAAAGAGAAATCCAGGTTACTAGTCCTCAGTGTCTGTTTATCTCTCTTGAGATCTCTCTGCACCCACATCTCTCCTCTCCCTCATAGTGGCCTCCCCGGAGGAGTTAAACTCACCTCCGTTTGGTGGAGGTGTGGGCTGTTGCTGTGGGATGGGAGGGATACTGCAGCCTCACAGACCAGCATTCCACACTGTTACTCAGATGGGAGAGAGGTTGAGACCCTTTGGGAAGTTAATGATCGCAGGCCCTCATAGATAAAAAATTATTTTGTTCAATAAAACTATGTATAAAAGCCCTACAATTTATAAGCCTGCAGCAGGACAACTAACTGAAATTCAATGTTTTTTATTCTGTTTTTTCCATTCTAAGACAGCAGCCAAACCTTGGTGTTCCCTTGCTTTCAGAGAAGTTTCTGTTACAAGGCTAAAGGTGGAAATTTCTGGAAAATGACCTCCCTTTATAAAAAACTGCATAGAGATTAGAAAAAGCCCAAGTCCAAAATATAACAGCTCACCTAAAGGAACTAGAGGCAGAGCAACAAGAACTCCCTAAACCCAGCAGAGGAAGAGAAATAGTAAAAATTAGAGCAGAAAGAAACAACATAGAGACCAAAGAAACAATTGAACAGATCAATGAAACCAAGAGTTGGTTTTTTGAAAAAATAAACAAAATTGACAAACCTCTAGCCAGGCTTCTCAAAAAGAAAAGAGAGAGCACCCAAATAGACAAAATTATGAATGAAAATGGACTTATTACAACCAACCCCTCAGAAATACAAGCAATTATCAGGGAATACTATGAAAAATTATATACCAACAAATTGGACAACTTAGAAGAAATGGACAGATTCCTAAACACACACTCACTACCAAAATTCACACAGGAAGAAATAGAAAATCTGAACAGACTTTCAGATTCAAAGAAATCGAATCAGTGATCAAAAATCTCCCAACAAATAAGAGCCCTGGACCTGATGGTTTCCC
>NW_024082409.1:113920-132798 GCF_003009895.1 Hyaena hyaena
TCGGGCTCTATGCTGACTGACAGCTCAGAGCCTGGAGCCTGTTTCAGTCTGTGACTCCCACTCTCTCTGACCCTCCCCTGCTCATGGTGTCTCTCTCTCTCTCTCTCTCCTAGAAATAAATAAAACATTAAAAAAAATTAAAAAAAAAAAGGGAGGTATCACCATCCCAGACTTTAGCCTCTACTACAAAGCTGTCATCATCAAGACAGTATGGTAATGGCACAAAAACAGACACATAGACCAATGGAACAGAATTGAGAATTCCGAAGTGGACCCAAAAGTATTTAGCCAACTAATCTTTGACAAAGCAGGAAAGAATATCCAATGGAAAAAAGACAGTCTTTTTAACAGATGGTGTTGGGAGAACTGGACAGCAACATGCAGAAGAATGAAACTAGATCATTTTCTCACACCATTCACAAAAATAAACTCAAAATGGATAAAGGTCCTGAATGTGAGACAGGAAACTGTCAACATCCTAGAGGCAGGAAACAACCTCCTTGACCTCCACCGCAGCAACTTCTTATTTGACACATCCCCCAAAGCAAGGGAATCAAGAGCAAAAATAAATGATTGGGACTTCATCAAGATTAAAAGCTTCTGCACGGCAAAGGAAACAACCCACAAAACTAATAGGCAACCAACGGAATGGGAAAAGATAGTTGCAAATGACATATCAGATAAAGGGTTAATATCCAAAATCTATAAGGAACTCACCAAACTCCACACCTGAGAAACAAACAACCCAGCGAAGAAATGGGCAGAAGATATGAACAGACACTTCTCCAAAAAGGACATCCAGATGGCCAACAGACACATGAAAACGATGCTCAGCATCCCTCCTCATCAGGGAAATACAAATCAAAACCACACTGAGATACCACCTCATGCCAGTCAGAGTGGCTAAAATGAGCCAATCAGAGAACTCTAGATGCTGGCGAGGATGTGGAGAAATGGGCATCCTCCTACACTGTTGGTGGGAATCTAAACTGGTACAGCCCCTCTGGAAATAAGTGTGGAGGTTCTTCAAAAAATTAACAGTAGAACTCCCCTATGACCCAGCAATAGCACAGCTAGGAATTTACCCAAGGGATACAGAAATGCTGATGCATAGGAGCACATGTACCCCAATGTTCATAGCAGCACTCTGAACAATAGCTAAAACATGGAAAGAGCCTCAGTGTCCATTAACGGACGAATAGATCAAGCACATGTGGTTTATCTATACGATGGAATACTACATGGCAATGAGAAAGAATGAAATCTGGCCATGTGTGGCAACATGGATGGACCTTGAGGGTATTGTGCTGAGCGAAATAAGTCAGGCAGAAAAGGACAAATACCATATGTTTGCACATATAGCAGGATTGGGAGGAACTTAATGGAGGACCATGGGGGAGAAGAAGGGGAGAAATGGTGGGGGAAAGGGAGAGAGGCAAACCATGAGAGACTCTTGAATATTGAGAACAAACTGAGGACTCATGGGTTTGGGAGTGAGGGGGGAGATGGGCATGGAGGAAGGCATTTGTGGGGATGACCACCGGGTGTTATATGGAAACCAACTTGACAATAAACTATCTTTAATAAATAAAACAAAAAACAACAAACAAAAAAACCCTGCATATGCTAAAATTGACGTGTGTATGTGTGTGTTTATGTGTGTATACAATTCTGAGAGTTTGAACATATATAGATATGTAATTGTCACAACAGTGAGAATACAGAATAGTTGCATTATCCAAAAAATACTCTTGCTTCTTCTTTGTAGTCCTAACTCCTGCCCACCTGTTTGCTGACCTTTTAGTTTTGCCTTTTCTAGAAGGTAACATCAGTGGAATGTTACCGCATGTAACGTTTCCAGACTGGCTTCTTTCTCTAAGTATTTATTTGTATTGTTGCTTGTATTAATAGTTTTTTCCTTTTATTGATGATTAGCATTCCAAGTGAGGATGGCTGTCAATCCATTCAACAGTTGGAGGGCATTAGGATAGTTTCCAGTTTTTGACATTAGTGAATGCAGCTGCTACAGGCATTTGTATATAGAGTTGTGTGAACATGTTTTCGCTTTTCCTAGGGTAAATACTAGTATGCGGGGGTTGCTGAGTATTTATTTAATTTGTAACTGCTTTCTTTCTAGAGTGGCTTTACCGTTTTGCATTTCCAGCAGTAATGTATGAGTATTTAATTTCTTCTCCTTGCCAGTTCTTGGTATTGGAATTTCTTAAAAATTAAAAAAAAAAATTAATGTCTTTATTTTATTTTGAGAGACAGAAAGTGAGCGGAGGAGGGGAATTTTTGTTTTATTTTATTTATTTTTTGTATTTCCAGTTGGTTTTAGTAAATGGGAGTACCACATCAGATGCTACACAAATTTAGGGTGAGAATTTACTAATAAGCCTTTTCTAATAATAAAACTGCTTCCTTTGGTATCATCCTAAGATGTACCCTCAATTGAGGGAAGAGAGATTGGATGGGCCCTAAGGTTCCTGAGAGAAATCGAAATTGATATGTACCCTCTTTGTAAGGAGATGGGACAGGAGGAGCAAGTTCTAGCTCCCAAAGAAAGGACTAATAAGCAATATAAATATGTTGTTTCATCCTCATGAGGCCTACTTGCCTTTAAAAAGGAACTGCGTTCTTAACCCACAAGTACTTTTCACCATGACAGTGGCTCCCATTATTTCTTGCAGCAGAGAGCCCTGGGCTCCTCCTAGAGCCTCTATCTTCCGTCTGTCACCAGTGGTAGTGAGCCAGGGCTCATCTGGCCTCCATCATCTTCTGCATGTCATGCTTCTTCTTGATCACAGGGTCCTGGTTGTGAAAAGCCTCCAGCAGCTCATGTGACAGCTTCTCTGGTGTAAGCATCTGCCAGTGCTGCTTCTCCCTGCACTCAGGAATCATCTACTTCGTGGCAGGGAAGCGACGACACCCTGTCGGCTACTAGCAAAGGGACCTGGTAGAAATGGCCACCTCTGAGGATGGGTACCAGCTCAATCACCAGCCCAGCCTGGCTCACAGTTTTTTCAGTGGTTGGTGAAGATGGCGTAAGCGTTGTGTTTGATGGTTGCCTGTTCCTCTACAGAAGCAGCATGGTACTTCTCAAACAGCTTCCTTTTCAGTTTCCAGAGTGTGCATCCTGAGGAGTCTGGCCAGTACTTTGTTTCCACCTTTCATCATCATGTTGGTGAATTTACTGATCATTGATCTTCAAACACAGAGCTTGTTTTTGTCGCTGGGGCAGCTTTGATAAGCTGAGTCTTTCTGAATTTCTGTTCATACTTCTCTGTAGTCAGCTCAGCCAAGGGCTTGTGGTAATTATCATGTCGATTCCTGTGTTTGGGACCAGAGTGGCTCTACCTCAGCTGGGTTAGCATTGGAAGGCCTAGGATGGCCCTCTGCATGTGCAGCCTTGAGACCAGCCACCCTTGCATAGCGTCCACCTCGGTGCCACAAGGACCCCAAGAAGGCTGTACTCGGTATGTGTTAGGAGACGTGGAAAAGTCTTCCTGGGGTCCTAAATCTCTCTGTCCCCCCATTAATCTGGGTATTAAAAGTCTCTCACTTCAAAGTTCAAAGGGAGGAGTCAAAGAGAAACATTTAGTGTCTCATTATCAGGGCTCTCAGCCACCATGCAGGCCCTGCCTCTAACTGTTCAGTTTTAATAGCTCTTTATATATTATCTATGCAGACCTTTTGTGGGATATGTGGTTAGCAACGCTTTCCTTACAGTTTGTAGCTTGTCTTTTCATTATCTGTGCCATGCCTTTGATGCAACAAAAAGTTTTAATTTTGCTAAAATCCAGTTTATCAATGTGTCTTGTATATATTTTACTGTTGGGGTCTTATTTAAAAAGTCATCTCACTCCAGGCATAAAGATTTCCTGCTATGTTTTCTTCCAAAAGTGCTATACTTTTATATTTTATGTTTAGAGTGATGATAAATTTTGAGTTAAGTTTTGTACTAGGTACAAGGTCTACGCTGAGGGTTTTTTTCCCCCTTTGCATGTGATTGTTTGAGTGTTCCAATACCATTTGTTGAAAAGACTATTCTTACTCTACTGAATTCTACTGCAGTGTTGTCAAACATCAGATGGCTGTATTTGTGAGAATGATAGTGGATTCTTTGAATTCTGTTCCATTGATGTATGTATGTCTGTGTTTATTCATTCACTAAACCACACCGTCTTGATACTAGAGCTTTAAAGCAAATCTTAGAAGTAGATAATATGAACCCTCCAGCTTCATTCCCTTTTTGTTTAAATACTGTTGGCTAGTCTAGGTCCTTTGCCTTTCTGTATACATTTTATTAAAACCATTTTTTAAAACATTTATTCATTTTTGAGAGACAGAGACAGAGTGGAGACAGGGGTGGGGCAGAGAGAGAGGGAGACACAGAATCCAAAGCAGGCTCCAGGCTTTGAGCTGTCAGCACAGAGCCGATTGCGGGGCTCAAACACGAACTGTGAGATCATGACCTGAGCCGAAGTCAGATGCTTAACTGACTGAGCCACCCAGGTGCCCCTGCCTTTCTGTATGCATTTAAAACTCACTTGTCTATATCAATTCTGCTGAGATTTCTGTTGGAATTAGGTTAAATCTGTAGCTCAGAGGAGAATTGACAATTATATTGAGTCTCCCAATTCATAAAAACAGTATGTGTCTCCATTTATTTAGATTTTCTTTGATTTCTTTCATTTATGTTTTGTACTTTTTAGCATACAAATCTGCACATTTTGTTAGGATTATATTTAAGTAGCCACTTTTTTTTTGCAGAAAAGTAAATAATATCATTTTATAAATTTCGGTTTCAAGTCCACAGATATATGACTGATTTTTGTATGTTGACCTAGTATTCTGTGATTTTGCTAAACTCACTTATTAGTTTGAGGTTTTTTAAATGTTTATTTATTTATTTTGAGAGAGAGGGAGCAGGGGAGGGGCAGAGAGTGAGAGAGAAGGAGAGAGAGAGAGAGAGAGAGAGAGAGAGAGAGAGATTGAATCCCAAACAGGCTCTGTGCTGTGAAGCACATGGAGCCCAACATGGGGCTCAAACTCACGAACTATGAGAGCATAATCTGAGCCAAAATCAAAAGTTGGACACTTAACTGACTGAGCCCACCCAGGGGCCCCTAGTTTGAGGAGATTTTTTGGGATATTTTTTATATAGACATGTCAGCTGTGAATAGGATGTGTGCTGTTTGTTGCCTTCCTTTCCAGTCTGTGTGCTATTTGTTGCCTTTTCCTTCATTGCACTGACTAGGATTTCCAGAATGAAGCTGAACAAAACATCCTTGCTTTGTTTCCAGTCTTGCAGAGAAAACATGCAGTGTTGCACTAAGTATGATGTTGGCTGTGGGCTTGTTATAGATTCTTTTTTTTTTTAAATGTTTTTTATTTATTTTGAGAGAGAAAGAGAGAAAGCACGAGCAGGGGAAGGTCAGAGAGAGAGAGGGAGACGCAGAATCTGAAGCAGGCTCCAGGCTCTGAGCCAGCCCAGCACAGAGCCCAACGTGGGGCTCGAACCCACGAACCGTGAGATCATGACCTGAGCTGAAGTTGGACGCTTAACCGACTGAGCCACCCAGGCGCCCCTGTTGTAAATTTTTTTATCAGCTTAAGGAAGTTCCCTTCTATTCAGTTTGCTGACAATTTTTATCATGAATAGATGTTAATTTTTAAAAAATTTTGGCATGAACTGTCTTTATTCAAGTATAATTAATATACGATGCTTTATTAATTTTAGATGTACAATATAATTCAATAATTCTATACATTTCTCAGTGCTCATGAAGATAAGCACTTTTGATTGGTTTTGGTTTTTGGTTTTGGGTTTTGTTTATTTATTTATTTTTAAGAGAGAGAGAGAGAGAGAGAGAGAATCAAAGACAGAAGATCTAAAGCAGGCTTTGCGCTGACAGCAGGGCTGTCATACAGGGCTCAAACTCATGATCTATGAGATCATGACCTGAACCGAAGTTGGACACTTAACCAACTGAGCCACTCAAGTGCCCAGTTTATTTGTTTGTTTTGAATTCCAGTGCCATTAACAGTGTTATTATACAGTGTTGTATTATTTTCAGGGATACAATGTAGTGATTCGAAAATTCTATACATTACCAGAGCTCATCATGATAGGTGTTTTCTTAACTCCTTTCACCTGTTTCACTTATGCCCCCACCTACCTCCCTGGGATGTTGAAGTTGTGAAATGCTTTTTCTTCATCCATTGTTGTGATCTTGTAGTTTTTCTTCTTTAGTCTGTTGTTTTGATCAGTTGTTGATTGATATTTGAATATTGAATCAGCCTTACATTTCTGGCATATATAAACCTATTTCATATTGTATTATTATTATATATTGTTATATTTGATTTGCTAATTTTTTTGAGGAAGTTTGCATCTATGTTCTTGAGGGATATTGATCTTAGTGTTTTCGTCTAATATTGTCATTGCCTGGTTTTGTTATTAGGGTGATGCTGGCCTCATAAAATGAGTTGGGAAGGTTGTCTCCTCTTTTATTTTCTGGATGATACTATGTAGAATTGGTGTTATTTCTAATTTAAATTTTTGATAGAATGTGGTAGTAAAGCCATCTGGGGTGGGTGATTTGTTTTTTGGAAGTATTTATTTATTTATCTATTATTTTTAAGAAAGGCAGCCTGCCACATGCAGCACCTCATTTGGAAGGGTCTGAAGTCCTGGAAATTAGACTGCCCTATGCTCTGCTGCAAATGGACCTCAAGAACTTGTCTGGAGGTTCCAGCACAGCTACTTGTATACCCTTGACTGAAGAATCGTCTTCCTCTATTGGGGAAGGTGGTCCTCTTTGACTGCACATGAGGCATGGGGAGTGTGCACATGGAGGAGCAAGGGAGGAAGCGGACTCTCAGCCAGCAAAGCCAGATCAGCTCAATCAACCCTGGTGATCAGTGGAGTGACAGATGTTGCAACCAGATTACCTTTATATCCTTTTGGAAGTTTTTAAACTACAGATTCAATTTTTTTTGGTAGTTATAGGGTTATTATTTAGATTATCAATTTGATATTGGAGAACTTCTTATACTTTGTGATTTTTTTGAGGAATTGGTTCAATTCATCTAAATTTATTTGTGTAGAGTTGTTCAAAGTCTTGCTTTATTAATACTTTTAAATCTGCAGGACCTGTAAGGATAGTCTCCTTTATTCCTAATGACAGTTTTATGTCTTCATTCTTTTATTTTCTCTCTGAGTCTTGCTGGAGGTTTATCAATCAGCTCTAGCAAAAATTAACTTTGAATTTCATGGGTTTTTTCTCTATTTTATGTCGCAATTTTATGGATTTCTCCTCTTTACTATTAAAATTTTTTTTAAATTTATTTTGAGAGAGAGAGAGCATGAGCAAGGGAGAGGGGCAGAGAGACAGAGAGAGAGAAAATCCCAAGCAGGCTTTGTGCTGTCAGTCCTGATGTGGGGTTTGATCTCACGAAATGTGTGATCATGACCTGAGCTGAAATCAAGAGTGGGACACAGCTGACTGAACTACCAAGCCGCCCCTCCTTTTCTTTTCTTCTTTTTCTCTTTTCTTTCTTTTCTTCTCCTTTCTTTTCCTTTTCTTCTCCTTTCCTTTCCTTTCCTTTCCTTTCCTTTCCTTTCCTTTCCTTTCCTTTCCTTTCCTTTCCTTTCCTTCTTTTAAGTTTATTTTTTCTGAGAGAGACAGAGACAGTGTGAGCAGAGAAGGGGCAGAAAGAGGGGGAGAGAGAGAGAGAGAGAGAGAGAGAGAGAATCCCAGGCAGTCTCCACACTGTCAGCCCAGAGCCCTGCAGGGCTCAAACTCACAAACCATGAGATCATAACCTAAGCCAAAACCAAAAGTTGGATGCTAAACTGACTGAGCCACCCAGCACCTCCTCCTTCTGCTTCTGCTGCTGCTGCTTCTTCCTTTTCACCTTCTCCCCTTCTCCTTCCTCTTCTTCGCTCCCTCCCCCTCCTTTTCCTTCTCTTCCTCCTCCTCACCCATTTTTCCCATCCCCCTAACCCCCCACCCCCACCAACCCTCAGTTTGTTCTCTGTATTTAAGAGTCTCTTGGGGTGCCAGGGTGGCTCAGTTGGTTAAGTATCTGACTTCAGCTCAGGTCATGATCTCACAGATGGGTTCGTGAGTTTAAGCCTCATGTTGGGCTGTGTGCTGACAGCTCAGAGTCTGCAGCCCGCTTTGGATCCTGTGTCTCCCTTTCTCTCTGTGCCCCTTCCAGCTCGTGCTCTGTCTCTCAAAAATGAATAAACGTTAAAATAAAATTTAAAAATAAGAGTCTCTTATGGTTTGCCTCCCTCTCTGTTTGTAACTTATTTTTCCTTCCCTTCCCCAATGATCTTCTGTTAAGTTTCCTAAATTCCACATATGACTGAAATCATATGATAACTGTTTTTCTCTGACTGACTTATTTCGCTTAGCATAATATTCTCCAGTTCCATCCATGTTGTTGCAAATGGCAAGATTTCACTCTTTTTCAAAGGTGAGGGATAATCCATTGCATATATATATGTGTATATATATATATACGTGTGTGTATATATATATACACACACAACATCTTCTTTATCCATTCATCACTCAGTGGACATTTGGGCTCTTACCATACTTTGGCTGTTGTTAACAGCCCTGCTATAAACATTGGGGTGCATGTGCCCCTTTGAATCAGCATTCCTGTATCCTTTGGATAAATTCCTACTAGTGTTATTGCTGAGGTGTAGGGTAGTTCTATTGTTAATTTTTTGAGGAACCTCCACACTGTTTTCCAGAGTGGCTGCACCAGTTTACATTCCCACCAACAGTGTAGGAGGGTGTCTGTTTCTCCACATCCTTGCCAGCATCTATAGTCTCCTGATTTGTTCATTTTAGCCACTCTGACTGGAGTGAGGTGGTATCTCAGTCTGGTTTTGGTTTGTATTTCCCTGATGACGAGTGATGTTGAGAATCTTTTCATGTGTCTTTTGGCCATCTGGATGTCTTCTCTGGAAAAGTGTCTATTCATGTCTTTTGTTCATTTCTTCTCTGGAGTATCTGATTTTGGGGTGTTGAGTTTGTTAAGTTCTTTATAGATTTTGGATACAAACCCTTTAGTTTTGTTGCCTGTTTCCTTCACTGTGCAGAAGCTTTTTATCTTTTTTTTTTAATGTTTTTTTTTTTTAATTTATTTCTGAGAGAGAGACCCCATGAGTAGGGGAGGGTCAGAGAGAGGGAGATACAGAATCTGAAACAGGCTCCAGGCTCTGAGCTAGCTGTCAGCACAGAGCCTGACGCAAGGCTAGAACCCATGAACTGTGAGATCATGACCTGAGCCGAAGTCAGACTTTTAACCGACTGAGCCAGCCAGGTGCCCTAGAAACTTTTTTATCTTGATGAGGTTTCAATAGTTCATTTTTTGCTTTTTTTTCCCTTGCCTCTCTGGAGACATGTCAAGTAAGAAGTTGCTGCTGAGGTCAAGAGGTTGTTGCTATAGAGTTTGCAATATACAATTACAACTACAGCTGACCCTTGAACAGTGCTGGAGGTTAGAGGGCCACTCCACAGCATTTGAAAATGTATGTAACTTTTGACTCCCCCAAAATTTGACCGTAGCGTGTTACTGACTGGATACTTTACCTATAACAAATAATTAACACATAGTTTGTATATTATATGTATTATATATACTGTATTCTTACAATAAAAGAAGCTAGAGAAATGTTATTAAGAAAGCCATATGAGAATAGAAATTGGTGGTACTGTACTTTGTATTTATAAAAACAAAATCTGTAAGTGGGCCCATGCAGTTCAAATGTATGTTGTCCAAGGGTCAGCTGTAGTCTGTGTCCACTTTCAGATAATACTCTACCACTTTACAAATAGGGAGGGTACCTCAGGGCAGAATATTCCCATTTCCTCCCTCCCATTCCTTATAATATTGCTGCCATTCATTTCCCTTACCCATAAGCTATATTCACTCAGTACATTGTTACTATTTTGAAATTGAAGTTATCTATTAAATTAGTTAAGAATAGTGAAGAGATTTTATTTACCTCAATTTATTCTTGCTTGTTTTCAAAGAAGTTGGATGTAATTCTTCACTTTGCTTGTCTATCTGTAGTGTTAGGGAACAAAAATCTAATTGAGTGTATTAGAAGATGTAATTGGCTCTTTTAAGCAGTTCATGAATTAGGCAGCATCCCCCCTGGGAGTTCAGAGCAGTTGTACAAAACAGAAGGTTATTATAGGAAGGATGGTGGAGTGAGAGAGCTACTAGCAAAATGAAAGAAAGGATTGTTTCAGGCAAGGTCACTTTCCCTTAGGGGAAAGGTGAGGGTAAGGTGGATTACCTCCTCTTTCTTTGGCGGATGGTAAGGGCCAATTGGTCAGATTTCCTCCCTAGTACTAGACTCTTAAATACAGAGAACAAACTGAGGGTGGATGGAGGGGGTAGGGGAGAGGTAAAATGGGTGATGGGGATTGAGGAGGGCACTTGTGATGAGCACTGGGTGTTGTATGTAAGCCAATTTGACGATAAATTGTATTAAAAAAACCCCACTTAACCTTAATTGAAAAAAATAAAAAGTTCTGGCCAGTTAAGACTTCAATTCTGGGGCAGGTTGAAAGTAGTTAAGGTAGGTATTAAGATCTGGTTTGGTGACTTGGCCTAAGGGCTGCCATTTTGGGCCTGTGGCTTCTTTTCAACAGTTTTCCCTCTGGCTTTTTTCATGAGTTGTCTTTGGTTTCCTGCAGTTTGAAAATGATATGTATAGATGTAGTTTTGGGAGGTATTTATTTTGATGTTCTCTGAGCTTCCTGAATATGTGGTATGGGATCTACAATTAATCTTGGAAAATTCTCAGCCATTAACATTTCAAATGTTCCTTCTCTTTTCTGTGTTTCTTCTCTTTCTCATATTCCAGTTATGTGTATGTGACAGTGTACTGGTGAGTGCATCAAAAGTATTTTTCATTTCTTTTATAGTATTTTGATTTTTGGCATCTTTTTGATTCTTTATTAGAGTTTTCATCTCTCTGCTTATATTACCAGTTTTTGTAGATTGTCCATTCTGTTAGAGCCCCTAGCATATTAATCATATTTATTTTAAACCCCTAATCTGATTATTGTGAAATCTTTTCCATATCTGAGTTTAGTTCATGTTTGTCTCTTCAGGTTGTATTTTTTTTTTTGAAGTGTATTTTTTGAAAGCACACCTTTCAATTTTTTGTTGAAAGTGGAACTTGACAAATGGGGTAATAGGAACTGAAGTAAATAGACCTTTACTGTGAGGTTTTATGTTTATTTGGGTAGGACTTAGGTTGTGTTTGATGTTTGCTGTAGTTATAGATGTCACAGTCTTAAGATTCTTCGAGTGTCCTTTTTTGTCTCTCTACCATCTTTGGGTTTTCCCAGAAACTCCAACTGAAATGAAACTCCAAATGAAACCTTAAGTCTGTCAGTTGTAATCTGCTTCTGTTATACTGGAGCCCTGGATGTGGTGAGCTGCTGGGCACAGAAAGCATTCTGAAGTCCTATGAGTTAGTCTTAGTTTTTTTGTAGGACTGAGGCCCTTGAATGTGCTTTTCAGAAGGGTTTCTCAGCCTTTATTTTTTATTTTTTCCCTCTCTATTGTGCGAGTGGAAGGACCCAGGTGTCGTCTTCCCCAGGTGAGATAAGGCTTTGATTAAGTACTTTACCTCGAGGGAGGGCCTTTGGTATGGGCGGGTTTTAATGGTACCTTTTTTGTGGATACATTTCAAAATGGTTAGTTTTACTTCCACCTTTCTCCAAAGCATGAGGGTTTTTTCCCTGTAGTCTTCAGCATGAGAAGTTGGTGGGGTTCCTGGAGGTAAAACTCATGAAAAATGAGTTCCTGCTTTTTCCTCCCAAGGACAGGCCGAGGAGTCTTAAACTCCGCTTTCCACAGTCAGCCTCCAGCAAGTTGTCAGTTACTATTTGCATGTTCAAGCAGTCATGGGCTCTGGAAGATTCTGTTCCAAAAAAGCTGTGCTTCTCTGTATTCCTCGGTTTGTCTCTCCAGTTTTTAGGGTAGCAATTTTCCCTGTGGTCACATTCTGATGGATCCAAAACAACTTGTTGATTTTTATTTTTTTAAATGTTTTATTTATTTCTGAGGGAGAGAGAGAGAGAGAGAGACAGCGTGAGCAGGGGAGGGTCAGAGAGGAAGACACAGAATCTGAAACAGACTCCAGGCTCTGAGCTAGCTGTTAGCACAGAGCCCAAAGCGGGGCTTGAACCCACGAACCGTGAGATCATAACCTGAGCTGAAGTCCGACGCTTAACTGACTGAGCCATCTAGGCGCCCCGTGTTGATTTTCATTTTGTTCAACTTTTTTTTCTTATGAGGAAGAGCTGTTTACATGTTGGAACTGAAACAAGTTAGTTTTGTCAGTTTTTGCTTCGCCGTCTGTTGGCCTATTTTTTAAAAACTTTATTTTATTTTAATTTATATCCAAGTTAGCATATAGTGCAACAGTGATTTCAAGAGTAGACTCCTTAATGCCCCTTACCCATTAAGCCCATTCCCTCTCCCACAATCCCTCTAGTAACCCTCTGTTTGTTCTCCATATTTAAGAGTCTCTTATGTTTTGCTCCCTCCCTGTTTTTATATCTTTTTGCTGCCCTTCCCTTATGTTAATCTGTTCTGTGTCTTAAAGTCTGCATATGAGTGAAGTCATATGATATTTGTCTTTCTCTGACTAATTTCACTTAGCATAATACCCTCCAGTTCTATCCACATAGTTGCAAATGGCAAGATTTCATTCTTTTTGATTGCCGAGCAATAAATACTCCATTGTATATATGTATATACCACACCTTCTTTATTCATCTGTCGATGGACATTTGGGCTCTTTTCAAACTTTGGCTATTGTTCATAGTGCTGCTATAAACATTGCAGTGCATGTGCCCCTTCGAAACAGCATTACCTGTAGGCGTTGGATAAATACTATGTAGTGCAATTGCTGGGTCGTATCGTAGGGTAGTTCTATTGTTAATTTTTTGAGGAGCCTCCATACCATTTTCCAGGGTGGCTGCCCCAGTTTGCATTCCCATCAGTAGTACAAAAGAGATTCTCTGTGTCCCCATCCTCGCCAACATTTGTTGTTGCCTGAGTTAACGTTAGCCATTCTTATGGGGTGTGAGGTGGTATTTCATTGTGGTTTTGACATGTATTTCCCTGATGATGAGTGATGCTGAACATTTTTCATGTGTCAGTTGGCCATCTGGATGTCTTCTTTGGAGAAGTGTCTATTCATGTCTTTTGCCCATTTCTTCACTGGATTATTTGTTTTTTGGGTGTTGATTTTGATAAGTTCTTTACAGAGTTTGGATACTAATCCTTTATCTGATATGTCGTACGCAAATATCTTCTCCCATTCTGTCAGTTGCCTTTTAGTTTGCTGATTGTTTCCTTCACTGTGCAGAAGGTTTTTATTTTGCTAAGGTCCCAGTAGTTCATTTTTGCTTTTGTTACTCTTGCTTCTGGAGACATGTTGAGTAAGAATTTGCTGTGTCCAAGGTCAAAGAGGTTTTTGCCTTTCTTCCTGAGAATTTTGATGGCTTCCTGTCTTACATTTAGGTTTTTCATTCATTTTGAGTTTATTGCTGTGTATGGTATAAGAAAGTGGTCCAGTTCATTTTCTGCATGTCGCTGTGAGCTGTCCTATTTTTAAGTATACAGTAGTCCCCTTTTATCTACAGGGAATACATTCAGGCCCAAAGTAGATACATGGAGCCGTGGATAGTACCGAACCATATATTTACTGTGTTTTTTCCTATACATACCTATATACCTATGATAAAGTTTAACTTACAAACTAGGTATAATAAGAGGTTAACAACAGTAGCTAATGATAAAATAGAGCAGTTATAACAATATACTGTCATAAAAGTTATGTAATTGTAATTTTTCTCTTTTAAAATGTCTCATTTAGGGGCGCCTGGGTGGCCCAGTCGGTTAAGCGTCCAGCTTTGACTCAGGTCATGATCACATGGTTCGTGGGTTTGAGCCCCGCATCGGGCTCTGTGCTGACAGCTAGCTCAGAGCCTGGAGCCTGCTTCAGATTCTGTATCTTCCTCTCTCTCTGACCCTCCCCTGCTCATGCTGTCTCTTTCTCTCTCTCAGAAATAAAATATTAAAAAAAAAGTTTTTAATGTCTAACTTAACTGTACTCACTTTTCTTGTGATGATGTGCTTAAGTAAAATGCCTACATGTTTCTTAAACAGCAAAGAGAATGAGTCAAATCAAGAAATAGATTCCTAACTATAGAGAACAAACTTATAGTTACTAGAGAAGAGGTGGGTCATGGGATAGTTTAAATAGAGGATGGAATTTAACGAGTGCACTTGTGATGAGCACCAGGTGATGTATGGAAGTGTTGAATCACTATATTGTACACTGGAAACTAATATTACATGATATATTAACTGGAATTTAAACAAAAACTTTTAAAAAAGAGAGACTGTTTCTTAGTTTCTCTCTCTTTTTTCCTTTGTACCTTTGTTTTGCTTCTAAAAATTTCATGAGTAAAATCATATGGTATTTTTCTTTCTCTGACCAACTTATTTTGCTTAGCATTATACTCTCTAGCTCCATCCATGTCCTTGCAAGTGGCAAGATTTCATTCTTTTTTTATGGCTGAGTAATATTCCACTGTGTGTGTGTGTGTGTGTGTGTGTGTGTGTATGTGTGTATCACATATTTTTTTAAAAATATAACTTATTGTCAACATGGCTAAACATATAGTGAACACAGTGTACTGTTAGTTTTGGGGGTAGATTCTTGTGATTCATTGCTTACATACAACACCCAGTACTCATCCCAATATGTGCCTTCCTCAATGCCCATCACCCATTTTTCCCATTCCCTTCCTCCATTAACCCTCAGTTTTTTCTCTCTATTTAAGAGTCTCTTATGGTTTGCTTCCCCCTCTCTGAAACTATTGTTTCCCCTTCCCTTCCTCCATGGCCTTCTGGTAAGTTTCTCAGGTTCCACATATGAGTGAAAACATAAAATGTCTTTCTCTGACTGACTTATTTCATGTAGCATGATACCCTCCAGTTCCATCCATGTCATTGCAAATGGCAGGATTTCATTCTTTCTCATTGCCAAGTAGTATTCTATTCATATATATAAACCACATCTTTATCCATTCATCATTTGATGGACATTTGGGCTCTTTCCATAATTTGGCTATTGTTGAGAGCGCTGCTACAAACATTGGAGGAACATGTTTTCCTATGAATCGGCGCTCCTGTATACTTTGGATAAATTCCTAGTAGTGCTATTGCTGAGTTGTAGGGTAGTTCTATTTTTAATTTTTTGAGGAACCTCCACACCGTTTTTCCAGAGTGGCTGCACCAGTTGCATTCCTACCAACAGTGCAAGAGGGTTCCCATTTCTTCACATCCTCACCAGCATCTGTTGTTTCCTGAGTTGTTCATTTTAGCAACTCTGACTGGTGTGAGTTGGTATATCAATGTGGTTTTGATTTGTATATACCACATTTTCTTTTTTTAAAAAAATATGTTCTTTATTTCTGAGAGAGCGAGAAAGACAGCAGGAACAGGGAAGGGTCAGAGAGAGATAAAGAATCCGAAACAGGCTTCAGATTCTGCGCTAGCCGTCAGCACAGAGCCTGACGCGGGGCTTGAACTCACGAACCGTAAGATCATGACCTGAGCCGAAGTTGGACGCTTAACCGACTGAGTCACCCAGGCACCCCTATACCAAATTTTCTATTTCAGTTCATCTATCAGTGGACACTTGGGTTGCTTCCATAATTTGGCTTTTGTAAATAATGCTGCAGTAAACATAGGGGTGCATGTATCCCTTTGAATTAGTGTTTTTGTATGTTTTGAGTAAATACCCAGTAGTGTGATTGCTGGATTATAGGTAGTTCATTTTTTAACTTTTTGAGGCCCCTCTATACTGTTTTCCAGAGTGGCTGCACCAGTTTGCAACCCTACCAACAGTGCACAGGTGTTCCTTTTTCCCCACATCTTCTCTAACACTTGTTTCTTGTATTTTTAGTTTAGCTATTCTGACAGGTGTTAGGCGATACCTAATTGTAGTTTTAGTTTGCATTTCCCTGATGATGAGTGATATTGAGCATGTTTTCATGTGTCTGTTGGCCATCTGTATGTCTTCTTTGGAGAAATGTCAGGCCTTCTTTCTACCCATTTTTAATAGATTGGTTTTTTTGAGTGTTGACTTTGGTAAGTTCTTAATATATTTTGGACGCTAACCTATGTCAGGTATGTCATTTGCAAATATCTTCTCCCATTCAGTAGACTGCCTAAAAGTTTTGTTGATTGTTTCCTTTCCCTGTGCAGAAGCTTTTTATTTTGATGTAGTCTCAGTAGTTTATTTTGCTTTTATTACCTTATTCTCAAGAGACATATCTAGAAAAATGTTGCTGCTGCCAGTGTCGGAGAAATTACTGTCTGTGTTCTCTTCAAGGATTTATGGTTTCAAATCTCACATTTAGAACTTTCCTCCATTTTGAGCATAGTTTTTTGTATCGTATAAGAAAGTGGTCCAGTTTTATTCTTTTGCTTGTTACTGTCCAGTTTTCCCAACATAATTTGTTGAAGATACTATTTTTCTCATTGTAAATTCTTTCCTTTTTTGTTGAAGATTAATTGCCCATATAGTTGTGAGTTTATTTCTGAGTTTTCTATTCTGTTCTATTGGCCTATGTGTCTATTTTTGTGCCAGTACCATCCTTAAAAAAAAACAAGTTTATTTATTTATTTTTGAGAGAGAGAGAGAGAGAGAGAGCGAGCGAGCGAGCACCCAAGCAGTGGAGGGTCAGAAAGAGGAAGACACAGAATCTGAAGCAGGTTCCAGGCTCTAAGCTGTCAGTGTGCAGCCCGATGTGGGGCTCAGACCCATGAACAATGAGGTCATGACCTGAGCCAAAGTTTTCTGCTTAACTGACTAAGTCACCCAGGTGCCCCATATACTGTTTTGATTACTATAGCTTTGTAATATAGAAGTCTGGAATTGTGATACCTCCAGTTTTTTCCTTTTCAAGATTGCTTTGGCTATTCAGTGTCTTTTGTGATTCTATACCAATTTTAGGGTTGTTCTAGTCCGGGGGAAAAAATGCTATTGGTATTTTGATAGGGATTGCATTCCATGTGTAGATTGCTTTGGGTAGTGTAGACATATTTACAGTATTTGTTCTTACAGTCCGTGAGCACAGAATGTCTTTCTGGTTCTTTGTGTTGTTTTCAATTTCTTTCATCAGTGTTTTACAATTGCCAGAGTACAGGTCTTTCAATTTTGGTTAGGTTTATTCTTAGATATTTTATTATTTTTGCTCAATTGTAAGTGGGGTTTTAAAACAATTTCTCTTTCTGCTGCTTCATTATTAAGGTATAAGAATGCTAGAGATTTCTGGACATTGATTTTGTATCCTGAGACTTTACTGATTTCATTGATCAGTTCTGATAGGTTTTTGGTGAAATCTTTTGGGTTTTATATATACAGTATCAAGTCATCTGCAAATAGTGAAAGTTCTACATGTTTTACAAATTTTATGTAAAAATTTTATATATTTCTAGTAATTTATCCATTTCTTCTAGGTTCTCTAATTTGTAGGAATATAGATTTTCATAATATTCTCCTACAATTGTTTTTATTTCTGTGGTGTTAGTTGTTATTTCTTCTCTTTCATATGTGATTTTATTTATTTACTTCTTCCTTACCAGTTTGGATGCCTTTCTTTTTTTTTTTTTTTTTTATTGTCTTATTGCTGTGGCTAAGACTTCCACTAAGTTGAATAAGAGTGGTGAAAGTGGACATCCTTGTCTTGTTCCTGACCTATGGGGGAAAGCTCTCAGTTTTTTTTAATTGAGTATGATATTAGCTGTAGGTTTTTCATATATGGCCTTTATTATGTTGAGGTATGTTCCCTCTAGACCTACTTTATTGAGGGTTTTTATCATGAATGGATGCTATATTTTCTCAAATGCTTTTTCTCCATCTCTTGAGATGATCTTTCCTTTCTCTTATTGATGTGATGTATCCCATTGATTGATTTGTGAATATTGAACTACCCTTGCATTCCTATAAATTCCTCTTGATCGTGGTGAATGATTCCTTTAATACATTGTTGGATTTGGCCTGCTAGTAGTTTATTGAATATTTTTGTCTCTGTATTCATCAGAGAAACAGGCTTATAGTTCTCTTTTTTAGTGGAGTCTTTGGTTTTGGTATTCTGTAATACTGGCCTCATAGAATGAATTTTGGAAGTTTTCCTTCCTCTTCTATTTTTTGGAATAGTTTAATAAGACTAAGCATTAACTTTTATTTATTTATTTTTAAATAGTTTATTGCCAAGTTGATTTCCATACAACACCCAGTGCTCATCCCAACAAGTGCCCCCGTCCATGCCCATCAGCCCCCCTTTCCCCCCACACCCATTAGTCCTCCGTTTGTTCTCAGCATTCAAGACTCTCTCATGGTTTGCCTCCCTCCCTCTTCCCCACTATGTCCCCTCTTCTTCTCCGCCACCATCCTCCATTAAGTTCCTCCTAATCCTCCTATACGTGAAAACATATTGCAGCTGTCCTTCACTGCCTGACTTATTTCGCTCAGCATAACACCCTCAAATTCCATCCATGTTGCTACACATGGCCAGATTTCATTCTTTCTCATGGCCATGTAGTATTCCATTGAATAGATAAACCACATCTTTTTTTTTTTTTTTTTTTTTTAAGTTGGTTTCCATATAACACCCAGTGCTCATCCCCACAAGTACCCTCCTCCATGCCCATCTCCACCCTCCCCCCCCCACACCCATCACCCCTCACTTTGTTCTCAGCCTTCAAGAGTCTCTCCTGTTTTTCCTGTCTCCCTCTCG
>NW_024082409.1:136079-193014 GCF_003009895.1 Hyaena hyaena
TTTTGGTAGTGAGTGTGTGTTTAGGAATTTATCCATTTCTTCTAAGTTGTCCAATTTGTTGGCATATAATTTTTCATAGTATTCCCTGATAATTGCTTGTATTTCTGAGGGGTTGGTTGTAATAGGTCCATTTTCATTCATAATTTTGTCTATTTGGGTGCTCTCTCTTTTCTTTTTGATAAGCCTGGCTAGAGGTTTGTCAATTTTGTTTATTTTTTCAAAAAACCTGCTCTTGGTTTCATTGATCTGTTCAATTGTTTCTTAGGTCTCTATGTTTATTTCTGCTCTAATTTTTACTATTTCTCTCCTTCTACTGGGTTTAGGGAGTTCTTGTTGCTCTGCCTCTAGTTCCTTTAGGTGAGCTGTTAGATTTTGGACTTGCCCTTTTTCTAATCTTTTGAAATAGGCCTGTAGTGCAATGTACTTTCCTCTTAGGACTGCCTTTGCCGCATCCCATAGATTTTGGATTGTTGTGTTTTCATTTTCATTTGTTTCCATATATATTTAAATTTCATCCCTAATTGCCTGATTGGCCCATTCATTCTTCAGTAGGGTGTTTTTTAACCTCCATGTTTTTGGAGGTTTTCCAGACTTCTTCCTGTAATTGATTTCAAGTTTCAAAGCATTATTATCTGACAGTGTGCATGGTATGATCTCAATTCTTTTATATTTATTGAGGGCTGCTTTATATCCCAGTATGTGATCTCTCTTGGAGAATGTGCCATGCGCACTTGAGAAGAAAGTAAATTCCCTGGCCTCAGGATGTAAAATTCTAAATATATCCGTCAGATCCATTGGGTCCAATGTGTCTTTCAAGTCCATTATTTCTTTAGTGATTTTCTGTCTGGTTGACCTATCCATTGCTGTAAACGGACTATTAATGTCCCCTGCTATTAGCACATTCTTATCTATAAGCTTGTTTCTGTTTGTGATTAATTGTTTTAGTATTTAGGTGCTCCCATATTCAGTGCGTAGACATTTATGATAGTTCTTCCTGATGGATGGACCTTGTAATTATTATGTAGTGCCCTTCTTCATCTCTTGTTATTGTCTTTAATTTAAAGTCCAGTTTGTCTGATATAAGTATAGCTACTCAGGCTTTCTTTTGATTTCCAGTACCACTTTATATATTTCTCCATCCCCTTACTTTTAATCTGAAGGTATCTTCTGTGTAAAATGAGTTTCTTGTAGACAGCATATAGATGGATTTTGTTTTTTTATCCATTCTGCTACCCTACGTCTTTTGATTGGAGCATTCAGCCCATTTACATTCAGTGTTATTATTGAGATATGTGGGTTTAGAGTCTTTGTATCTTTTGTAGGGTTCATGTTTGTGGTGGTGTCTCTGGTATCTTTGTTGCTTGCAACCTTTCCTTCAGAGCATCTCCCTCAGGATTTCTTGTAGGTCTGGCTTAGTGGTGACAAATTCTTTCAATTTCTGTTTACTTGGAAAGGTTTTTATCTCTCCTTCTATTTTGAATGACAGGCTTGCTGGATAGAGGATTCTTGGCTGCATATTTTTACTGTTCATCACATTAGACTCTTCTTTCATGTTCCTGGTTCAGTTTGTCTCTTTTTTTGTCAGCTTCCTATTATTCTATAATGGTGTCTTCTAAATCACTTATTCTCCTTTCTGCCTCTTCAATCCGTGCATTGGAGGCCTCTAATTTATTATGTATCTCATTTATCGCATTTTTAAATTCTTCATGCCTATTTTTAATTTCCATTCTGTCTGTAGCCATAGTTTCTTTGATGTCCCCTATGCTTTTTTCAAGCCCAGCTATTAATTTTATCATTATTATGCTAAAATCTTGTTCACTTATGCTGCTTATATCTGTTTTGAGCAGTTCATTAGCTGTCATTTCTTCTTGGAGTTCTTTGGAGGAGAGCTCTTTCGTTTTGTCATATTAGTTAGCTTTCTGGCTCTTGTTAGTTTTAATGATCTGTTATGCTCTCTGCACCTATGAGCACTGCTGTATCCAAGAAGACTCTTTGACTGTCCAGGGCCTATCCTTTCAGAGAGTGTTTTTTTTATGGTATCTCTTGGTCTCTCTTGTTGGGACCTTGGTTATTTTATTTTCCTATTCGTAGTAATATTTGGGACTCTCCACCTTGTGTACTGTGACTTGTTTCTTGAGGTGGCCCTGGAACAGAAACATACAGACAAACACACAGGGTGCAGGGGCACACCAACGCAGAGTAATTCAACTAACATGCAAACCGAGAGGGAAAACGAAAAATTTAAGAGAAAAGACGGAGGAGGGAGGGCGAATAATAGGGAGTATAAAATACATAAAAGGGTCAAAAAGGAGAAAAGAAAAGGAATAAAGAAGAAAAATGATGGACAAAGAACGGTTTAAAGCATAATACCGGCTTTCCCAGCTACAGTTAAATAGCCGTGTGTATGCAGTGATGGTTGAAGAGCATAGAGAAAGAGAGAAAAGACAGGGTGGGGATGAGGCAAAATTGGAAATAGAATGAACAGGCAGAAGGGACAATAAGTTTTTTTCAGAGAGCTAAAGGGTAGAATATGGTTGGATAGGTGAGAGAAGGATGCTGGTATTATCCAGAGAGACTATATAGTGTAATTACTCCTGATACAAAGAGATGAAAATGTCAGTAGGTGTAGAATTGACATCTACAGAATGGACTAGTTGTGATTGTTTAAGCAAGCCGGTGACCGGAGTTAATCAGGTCAGTGTTCTAGGGAAAAAAGAAAGAAAAGAGGAAAAAAAAGGGGAGGGGGGGAGGAAGGCAGCTTCAAGCAGGGATGGGCGTGGTGTGATCCAATGCGTCAGGTGAGAGTTCTGCCTTGGCGGTTGTGGGGAGGAGAGTGGTGGCGCTCCAGTCCCTTCTTGAATCAAGCACTGCACCTTGCTTTTTTTGGTAATGTAAACTCCCCATACTTGGGGCGCAGCCAAAGTTGGTTGCACTCTTCAACCCAGGCTAGTCCCAGTCTCCAAATCCCAGTCCCACGAGTGCTCTGCTGAAATTGCCTTAGACACAACTTCCCAGGCAATCCCCTCGGGGCAATTCCAGGTCTCCTGCCTCCCTCTGGGGGTGGAGTCAGAATTGCTGCTTCCTTCTCTGGGTGGGGCTGGAGAGCATGGGTGGGGGCTTGGCTGCCGGGTGTGAGGAGCCCGCTGGAGTGAGGAAAACCAGGTCCCTCTTTGCTCGTCACCCGAAACATGAACTCACAGGCAAATCTGCCAGTTTTTAGCTCTTTGCCTTCCCTCTAGAGTTCCAGCCAGCCAAGGGCGCGGATGCCTGGAGTCCGCACGCGGCTCCTCCAGGGGCCCAAGCCCACTGGGAGGTCAATGGCGGCAGGCACGCCGCTACTCTAGACGTCCAGCCAGCCAGGAGCTAGCACAAAGAAGCAGTCTGTGTACTCAGGCCCTCCGGGACCAGTTTTGCAAGGGGACCTGGCGTGCAGGTATTTGGCGCGCAGGGTGTTTCTATGCCCCGAGCAGAGGTGTTTCCCCCGAGCGGAGGTTTTTCTGTTTCGGACTCTCTCTTTTTCCCCTCACTCCCTGCAGAGGGGAATCACCGTGGACCCTGGAGTCTCTGATCCCCGCCCAATTTTATCTTCCCCAGTTCATACTCACATTACAAGGCTTTCTCAGTGGATTCTGCGTCCTTTTTCTCCTAATCTGTCAGGTTTTGTAAGGTTTCCAATGGCTTCAGATCTTTTCCGTGTGACGTATGGGTGCGAGTGCAAGTATGGAGCTCCTTACTTCTCTGCCATCGTGCCCCTCCCCCCTATTGTTTTGTTTTTTAAGATTTTATTTTTAAGTAATCTCTTCACTCTGTGAGGGGCTTGGACCCATAGTCCCAAGATCAAGAGTTACATGCTCTAACAACTGAGCCAGCCAGGCACCCTATTGGGAGTTTTTTGTTTTTGTTTTTAATTGATGCAATCTAATTGCTGGTAATCGATCTGTTCAAAGTCTCTGTTTCTTCCTGCTTCAGTTTTGGTGGGTTATATGTATCTAGTAATTTATCCCTTTCTTCTAGGTTGTCCAGTTTGTTGGCATATAGTTTTTTATAATATTCTCCTACAATTGTTTTTATATCTGTGGTGTTAGTTGTTTTCTTTCCTTTTTGATTTGTGTTCTTATTTAGGTTCTCTCTGTCTTTTTGATGATTCTGGCTAGAGGTTTATCAATTTTGTTGATCTTTTCAAAGGACTAGCCCCTGGTCTCATTGATCTGTTCAACTATTTTTTGTTTCTATATCTTTTATTTCTGATCCAATTTTTATTATTTCCTTCTTTCTGCTGGTTTTAGGTTTTGTTTGTAGTTCCTTTTCTAGCTCTTTTAGGTACATGGTTATGTTGAGATTTTTCTTCTTGAGGTAAGTGTATTGTGATAAACTTTCCTCTTATTGTGATAAACTTTGCTGCATACCAAAGTTTTGGACTAATGTGGTTTCATTTTTATTTGTTTCCATGTACTTTTTTATTTTTTTGAATTCTTGGTTGAGCTATTTATTGTTCAATGGCATATTGTTTAACCTCCATGTATTTGTGGTCTTTCCAGAGTTTTTCTTGTAGTTTGTTTCTAGTTTCATAGAGTTATAGTCAGAAAAGAAATATGGTATGTCTTCAGTCTTTTTGAGACTTGTTTTTTGGCCTAATGTCATCTATTCTGGAGACTGTCCCATGTGCACTTGAAAAGAATGTGTATTCTGTTTTAGGATGGAATGTTCTGTGTATGTCTATTAAGCCCATTTGGTCCAATGTGTCAGTCAAAGCTACTCTTTCCTTGTTGGTTTTCTTTCTCTTTTTTTAAAAGTTTATTTATTTATTTTGAGGGAGAGAGGGCATGTGTGTGAGCTCAGGAGGGGTAGAGAGACAAGGACAGAGAGAATCTCACCAGGCTTTGTGTTGTCAGTGCAGAGCCTGGCATGGGGCTTGATCCTGTGAACTGTGAGATCATGACCTGAGCCAAAATAAGAGCCAGATGCTTAACCAACTGAGTGACCCAGATGCCAGTCCTTGTTGATTTTTTGTTTGGATGAATCTGTCCATCAGTGTAAGTGGGGAGTTCAAATCCCCTTCTATTATTGTCTTACTGTCTATTCCATTTTGTTATTATCTCTTTCATTATTTGGGTACTTCCATGTTGGGTGCATAAATATTTACGGTTGTTAGATTTTCTTCTTGGATTTCCCCTTTCTTACTATATAGGGTCCTTCTTTGTCTCTTATTACAGACTTTGTTTTAAAGTCTATTTTTTCTAATACAAGTTTTGCTACACTGGCTTTCTTTTGACACCCATTTGTGTGATAAATGTTTTTCCATTACCTCACCTTTAATCTGCAGGTGTCTTTAGGTCTGAAATGAGTTTCTCATAGACAGCATATAGATGAGTCTTATTTTCTTTCTTTTTTTTTTTAATATATATTTTTTTAATTTATTTCCAGGAGAGAGAGAGAGAGAGACAGCGTGAGCAGGGGAGGATCAGAGAGAGAGGGAGACACAGAATCTGAAACAGGCTCCAGGCTCTGAGCTGGCAGTCAGCACAGAGCGTGACGCGGGGCTCGAACCCACAAGCCGCGAGATCATGACCTAAGCGAAAGTCGGACGCTTAACCGACTAAGCCACCCAGGCGCCCCGAGACTTATTTTCATCTACTCTGTGATTGTATTCTTTTGATTGGAGCGTTTTGTCCATTTATATTCAAAATAATTGATTATTGATAGTTTTTATTGCCATTTTGTTAGTTGTTTTATAGCTGTTTCTGTAGTTTTTCTCTGATCCTTTCTTGCTCTCTTTCATGGTTTTAGTGGTTTTCTTTTGTGATATATTTGAATTTCCTTTCTCTTCTTTCCATATCTTTACTTGTTTTTGATTTATGGTTTCTGTTAGATTTGTATAACATCTTCAGCATATAGCAATCTATATTAAGTTAATGGTTGTTTAAGTTTGAACCCATTCTTTTCTCCTCTCCTCCCCTCCTCTGCCCACATTTTATGTTTATGGTGTCATATTTTGCATTCTTCTATTTTGTGAATCCCTTGTCTGATTTTCAAATTGTATTTACTTTTACTGGTTTTGTGTTTTTTACTTTTCATAGTTTTATTTATGGTCTTTCATTTCCACTCACAGTATTCCCTTTAATATTTCTTGTAGAGCTAGTTTAGTGGTCATGAACTCCTTTAGTTTTTGTTTATCTCAGAAACTTTTTATATTCCTTTCTATTCTGAATGATAACCTTTTTAGATAGAGTGTTCTTCACTGCAGATTTTTCCTTTTCAGTACTTTGAACATATCATATACCATTCCCTATTTGCCTGTAGAGTTGGTGTTGAAAAATCCACTGATAGGCTTATGGGGTTTCTTTTATATGTAACTGTCTTTTCCCTTGCTGCTTTTTGACATTCTGATTACTATGTGTCTTGATGTGGACCTCCTTGGTTTGATTATGTTGGGGAATCTCTGTGCCTCCTGGATCTGGATATCTTTTTCCTTCCCCAGATTAGAAAAGTTTTCAGCTATTATTTATTTAAATAAAATCTCTGCCTTCTTTTTTGTCTTTTCTTCTGGAAGCTCTACAAACGTGAATGTTTTTACACCTGATAGAGTTACTGAGTTCTCCAAGTCTTCTCATTTTGCATACTTCCC
Organism: Hyaena hyaena; assembly: GCF_003009895.1. NCBI lineage: Eukaryota > Metazoa > Chordata > Mammalia > Carnivora > Hyaenidae > Hyaena > Hyaena hyaena. The sequence goes on from NW_024082409.1 coordinate 142,705, forward strand.
CCCCCCTCCTTTTGTTCAGTTTGATTGCTTTCATTACTCTGTCTTCCAGGTCAATAATTTGTTCTTCTGTTTCCTTTAGCTTGTTGTTAATTCTATCAATTGCATTTTAAATTACATTTATGGTATTCTTCATCTCTCTTTCTTTCTTTCTTTCTTCCTTTCCTTCCTTCCTTTTTCTTTTTTTTTAAATAATTTCCAAACCCAATGTGGGGCTCAAACCCACAACCCTGACATCAAGAGTTGCACTCTATACTTACTGTGACAGCCAGGCACCCTGTGATTGGTTCTTTTTTTTATCTCTTTAAAGGTCCCACTAATGTCCTCCACTCTTTACTCCAGTCCTGTATCTTTATTTATCATTACTTTACATTCCCTATCAGATACATTACTTATCTCTGTTTTGCCTAGGTTTCTTGTTGTGGTTTTGTCCAGTTCTTTACAACAATTCCACGGCCTCCTCATTTTGTCTAACCATGTCTGTTTCTGTATGTTAGGAAGTTATCTGTGTCTCCTCTTTTGGAAGGTGATGGCTTTATGAAGAAGCCTTGTAGTGCCCTGCAGTGCATTGTTCCCTGTTACTCATGCTTCAGGGAGTATCTGCTATGTGTGTTGCATATGCTCTGCTGTTGCATACTGGCTGCTTTTTCGTCCAGTTTAGTCATCTGCAATGGCTTTCTTTGCCTTTTGTAAGTTGTATTTGATTACTGGCCAGATGTGAGGGATGTTTTAACAAGGTGTGTACTGGTCTGCTTTCAAAATGCAACCTGTTACAATGCTGGAACTGAGGTCCTATAAAAGCACAGTTTGGGTGGTGAGGTATTGGTAGTGTTTGCACAGGTCTTTTGGGGGAGGGGACCTGCAGCTCCAGTACTAAGGCAGATGTGACTGGGAAGAGTGGATCTACTGAAGCAGGAAGGTTTGGGCTTGGTGTGGGTGCAGTGCTAGTTCCTGCAGTGGCCCTGTGTTTATGCTATAGCAGGGAGGGTAAAGGCACCTGCTACCTTCTTTGTTCTCTTCTCCTCTCTGAGATGAATAAATAACTCTCTCTCTCCTCTGCCCCTGGCAGTTTTTCAAACTGTTGCCTCTAGGCTGTATCTGTGCTGGTTGTTTGTCCTACTGTCTCTAAAGGTGGGGACTCAGTTTCCTGATGCCCTCTAGGCTCTCCCAGAGCCAAGGCTGCTGATGATTTTAAAAATTTCAGGCTTTAAGTCTTGCTGGTTGTAAGAACTCACAAGATTTGGCCCTTTGGCTTTCAATGCCAAATGTTATGGGTACTCTGTTCCCTGTGCAGGTTTCCTGGTGTGATAGCTGTTTTTAATTCCTTTTCTGTGCCTCTGGCTCCCTCCCCATTGTGTATGGCCAGAGTCCATTTAGCTCTCAAATCGTTTTTGCCCTTCCTACCGTCTTCAATGTGGCCTCTTCTCTACTCTTAGTTGTAGAGTTTGTTCTGCCAGTCTTTGGGTTATTTACATTGATGTGAGTGTTATCTAATTGTATCATTGGGATGAGGTGATCTTAGGGTCCTGCTACGCCACCATCTTCCCAACCTCCCTGAATATCTGGAAATTTTTAATTTTGCCAGTGAGAGTCCCATTATAATTATTAGGTGATCAGCAGTCTGCTAAGTTTACCAGTAAAAGCCCATTTCTGACTTCATAGTGCTGTTGAGACATGGTAACAGAAATGTTTTTAGCATCTGCCTTCTGAGAGTGAGTTTCCTGATTAGAAACCAAGCTGACACCCCTGCCAGTTCTTTCCTGATAAGAATGTTGCTTCCTCTGATTTGCAGACTATCTAAGTAGCCCACACATCTACTTGTGCTGTAATATGCAAAAGTAAGCCATAGACATCAACATGCCATGCATGGACAGAGAACAAATCCATGGCAGCCAAGGAGATTGAAAAGAAGAAGGGCCTCTGCAGATGTTCCTAACATTTGCACAATCTGGAGTAAGGGTCTGGGAATCCCAGTAACAGAGATTGGCTTTCTTACTGTTCCATTGGGATGGGTCCCAGACCAAGTTTAATGTAAAAACCAACCAACCAACCAACAAAAGACATTTTTCATATACTTAAGTTTGTAGAATAGAGTTCATATCTGTGACTGAGCAAAGCCATCTTCAGCCCTATGCTTTTATGAGATGTCACTGGAACACTTGAGTGCTAGCTTTTTTGAAACTATCAGATAATTTTTTAGATAATATGGTATTAAATACATTTTTTTTCTTCATCATTAAGGACATTTCAGGCTTTAGAAATATGCAGGGCTATACTTGGGGGGCTCAGGAATCTTCTGAAATCATTAGAGACCTATTCAGCTGGTTCTGAAGCATGAGTGTGAAGAGGAGTGGAGGGCACTTTCATATGCACAGAAAAATCCCCTTCTCAGTGAGTTCTTCCCAACTTACCCTATTTAACATTCTAGGCCTTTCCACAACTTGCTCCTGCTTTATTTCTCTTCATACCGCTCATCACCATCTAAGATATAATTTACATTCATTTGTCTGCGCCTACTAGAATGTAAGCTGCACAAGGTTTTGTTTTTTTGTTTTTGTTCAGTATCCCAAGGGCACATTTTGGTTCCAGTACAATAGTAGTACTCAGTAAATATTGGTTGAATGAAAAAAAAAAATACTGTTTTGCAACTTACTTTACTTTCTTCCTTGTAAAAAATAAGCTGGTCCTGACTTCCCATGGAATTGGCAGATGCAGATGTACCAGGCACCTCCCTGCTTTTAATATATTCCTTGCAGTCTTAGCCTGATCCTAATCTAATCTTTCTGCTCCCGTAGCCTAGCTGAGCGTACTGTATTCGACTTGGGGTAGTTTGATGGGAGTGAACATGTTCTAGGGCCTTGGATCCTTAGGGCGGATGAGCACAGAGCCCCTGACATGGCTTTGTTCATATGTATGAGGCTCTTGAATGTGCAGATTATCTCTGAACCCTGTCCTTGCCCTTTCTGGCATCATATAGATCATCACATGATAATCACTTATGTTGAACCAGGTTCTACAAGTCTCTTGAAACAGAGCCCTGCAGGCAATTGGTGAAAAATAATAGTGTTACAAGGGCACCTGGATGGCTCCGTTGGTTAAGCATCGACTCTTGATTTTGGCTCAGGTCATGATCTCAGGGTTCGTGGGTTTGAGCCCAGCATGGGCTCTGCACTGACACCACAGAGCCTGCTTGGGATTTCTCTCTCTCTCTCCCTCTCCCTCTCTCTTTCCCTCCCTCCCTCCCTCTCTCCCCCTCTCCCTCTCTCTCTCCCTCGCTCCCGCGCTCTTCTCTCTCTCCCTCCCTCACTCCTCTGCTTGCTGTCTCTCTCAAAAAACAAATAAACAAATTTTTAAAAAAGTAACAGTGTTACAAAACACCTAAAACCCTGGAGAATTTCATAAAGCTTTGGCAGCAGAACAGCCAACTGGGAAAAGGAGAAGATGCAGGCTTGTGAGTTGCCTCTGTTGCTGGAACTTAATAAAGGATATTTCAGGTGTCTGCTGCTGTGTGTATGAAATGGGGACCTAGGCTGCATCCACTTCTTAACTGAGCACTCAAAAAACACCTGTACTTGGATACTCTGCACTTCTGGCTGACTACTCATGGTTGGTTCTAAACACATTTCTGAAGAGAACCTGAATTTCTCATCAATAACTATCTTGGTTCAGAGGAGTAAAGAATATTAAAATCTAAGAGAAAAGAATAAGGTCACTGTGCTTTGGAAAGAATGGAATGGTTTTGAATGAATCTCTGTGTTTGGGAAAAATATGTTTAGAAGGAAAAAAGCAACAAATGATGTTGCTCAGCTTTTTAAAGAAGACTTGACTGCTGAAAATCTTTACAAGTTTCAAGGAGACTAAAAAACTATTATTAAATAAATGCTTAACGATTGCTTATTATACTAAGCATATTTATTTTTAGGCAAGATGATTCTATTTTTGGATCTAATTCTATCAATTGCCAAAAAACTGGTGTTAAAATTTCCAACTATGGTTGTGGACTTGTCTATTTCTCTCATTCAGTCAGTTTTTGCTTTGTGTATTTTCAAGGTATGTTTTTAGGCACTTAAATATTTATGGTATCTTTTCCTGTTGAATTATCATCACTATGAAATGTCTATCTTTGGTAATACTCTACCTTTGGAAATTTATTAATATGGTCTCTACAGCACTAATACATTTATTAGTTTGCATGGTAGAGGTTTTAACCATGTACTTTTAGCAAATAATAGCTTTATTGAGATACAATTCACATACCCATTTAAGATGTATAACTCAGTGGTTTTTAGTATATTCTCAGAGTTATGTAACCATTACTACAAAACATTTAAATATATTTTTTAATGTTTTATTTATTTCTAGGAGAGAGAGAGACAGCGTGAGCAGGGGAGGGTCAGAGAGAGAGGGAGACACAGACTCTGAAATAGGCTCCAGGCTCTGAACTGGCAGTCAGCACAGAGCCCGACGAGGGGCTCAAACCCACGAACCGAGAGATCATGACCTAAGCGAAAGTCTGACGCTTAACCGACTAAGCCACCCAGGCGCCCCACTACAAAACATTTAAAACAGTGTCATCACCTCAAAAGAAACCCGTATTAGCAGTCACTCCCCATTCCTTCCAACACATCCTACCCTTGCCAGCCATAGGCAACCACTAATTTACTTTCTGTCTCCATAGTTTTGCCTATTCTGGACATTTCATATAAATGGAATCATACTATGTGTGGTTTTTTTTTTTTTTTGTGACTGGCTTCTTTCCCTTGGTATAATGTTTTCAAGATTTGTAAATGTTTTAGCATGTATCAGGATTTCATCTAACCATTTAATGTACTTCATCTTTTAGAACAGGTTTAGGTTCACAGCAAAGTTGAACAGAAGGTACAGAATTCTTATATTCTTCTCTAGCCCTACAGTCTACATCCCTCCCACTTGTAGTACACTTCTTAACAGTTGATGAGCCTACACTGAGGCATCAATATCACCCAGGGCCCATAGTTTACAGGAATCATTTTCTGTGCTTTACATCGTATGGTTTTTGAAAATGTATAATGACATGTTTCCACAATCACAGAATCATATAGAATAGGTTTCAGTGCCTTAAATCCTCTGTGCTTTGTCTAGCCATTCCTCCCATTCCCCATCCCTGGCAATGACTGATCTTTTTACTGTTTTCACAATTTTACCTTTTCCAGAACCTCATGTGGTTGGAATTCTATTGTATGTAGCCTTTTCAGACTGTTTTCTTTCACTTAGCAATGTGCTTTTAGTACTCTTCTGTATCTTTTCATGGTTTGATAACTCATTGCTCTTTAGCACTGGTTACTAACAAGTTTTGGCAATTATGAATAAAGTTCCTATAAACATTTTTGTGCCAGTTTTTGTGTGGACCTTTTTTTGCCACTTGGGTAAATATCCAGTAGTGCAGTCGCTGGGTCCTAAGGTAAGTGTATGTTCAGTTTTTAGTTTTGTAAGAAACTGCCAAACTGTCTTCCAGAGAGGCTACCCATATTGCATTCCCACCATCAGTGAATGAATTCCTATTGCTCCATCTCCTGGCTCGCATTTGGTGTTATCAGTGTTTTGGATTTTGGCCATTCTAATAGGTATGTAGTAGTAGCTCATTTTAATTTGCAATTCTGTATTGACATATTACATATCTTATGATTTTTTGTTATTTGTGTATCTTCTTTGATGATGTGCGTGTTTGTATCTTTTGTGCATTTTATAATGAGGTAATTCATTTTCTTGTTGAGTTTTAAATATCCTTTGTATATTTTCAATAACGGTCCTCTATCAGATATGTCTTTTGCAAATATTTTCTCCCAATATTTTCTTGTCTTCTCATTGTCTTTGTAGTATCTTTCAAAGAACAGATGTTTCAATTTTAGTGAAGTCTAGCTTTTCAGTCATTTCTTCCATGGATTGTGTCTTTGGTGTTGTATCAAAGTGCCAAACCCAAAGTCCAATGCTATCTTCTAGGAGGTATTTTTTTTATGAAAAAAAATTTTTTAAACACTCACAAGTATAGGGAAAAATGATAGAAAAGTGGCAAAGGCAAGTAATTTTTTTTCCTGGAGCCTTTAGAGAGTAAGTTGCCAACCTGCTGCCCTTCTACTTCAGTATACTAAAGTGTTTATTAACTCAGATACTTAAGAATGCATTTCTTTATTGTTATTGATTAATTTTTTAATTTACAGCCAAGTTAGTTAGTATGTAGTGCAAAAATGATTTCGGAGGTAGATTCCTTAATGCCCCTTACTCATTTAGCCCATTCTCCCTTGCACAACCCCTCCAGCAATGCTCTATATTTTTTTCTCTATATTTATAGGTCTCTTATGTTTTGTTCCCACTCCCTGTTTTTATATTATTTTTGCTGACCTTCTCTTACGTTTATCTGTTTTGTGTCTTTAATCCCTCATATGAGTGAAGTCATATGACATTTGTCTTTGTCTGACTAATTTCACTTAGCATAATACCCTCCAGTTCTATCCATGTAGTTGCAAATGGCAAGATTTCATTCTTTTTGATTGCCAAGTAATACTCCAGTGTGTGTGTGTGTGTATACTTATATATATGTACCAGATCTTCTTCATTCATCCGTCGATGGACATTTGGGCTCTTTCCATACTTTGGCTATTGTTCATAGCGCTATTATAAACATTGGGGTGCATGTACCCCTTCGAAACAGCATACCTGTATTCCTTGGATAAATACCGAGCAGTGCAATTGCTGGATTGTAGGTAGTTCTATTTTTAATTCTTTGAGGAACTTCCTTTGTTGCTTTAATTCTTTGAGCAACCAAGTGGCTGCCCCAGTTTGCATTCCCACCAGGAGTGCAAAAGAGATCCTCTCTGTCCACAACCTCACCAACATCTGTTGTTCCCTGAGTTGTTAATGTTAGCCATTCTGATGGGTGTGAGGTGGTATCTCCTTGTGGTTTTGATTTGTATTTCACTGATGATGAATGATATTGAACATTTTTTCAAGTATCAGTTGGCCATCTAGATGTCTTCTTTGGAGAAGTGTCTATTCATGTCTTTTGCCCATTTCTTCACTGGATTATTTGTTTTTCAGGTGTTGAGTTTGGTACATTCTTTATAGATTTTGGATACTAACCCTTTATCTGATACGTTGTTTGCAGATATCTTCTCCCATTCTGTCGGTTGCCTTTTAGTTTTGGTGATTGTTTCCTTCACTGTGCAGAAGCTTTTTATTTCGATGAGATCCCAGTAGTTCACTCTTGCTTTTGCTTCACTTGTCTGCAGAGACGTGTTGAGTAAGAAGTTGCTGTGGTCAAAATCAAAGAGGCTTTTTCCTTCCTTCTCCTCTAGGATTTTGATGGCCTCATGTCTTACATTTAGGTATTTCATCCATTTTGAGTTTATTTTTGTGTATGGTGTAAGAAAGTGGTCCAGTTCATTTTTCTGCATGTCACTGCCCAGTTTTCCCAGCACCATTTGCTGAAGAGACTGTCTTTATTCCATTGGATAGTCTTACCTACTTTGTCAAAGATTAGTTGGCCATACATTTGTGGCTCCACTTCTGGGTTCTCTATTCTGTTCCATTGATCTGTTTTTGTGCTAGTACCAAACTGTCTTGATGATTACAGCTTTGTAATACAGCTTGCAGTCTGGGATTGTGATACCTCCAGCATTGGTTTTCTCTTTCATGATTGCTTTGGTTATTTGAGGTCTTTTCTGGTTCCATACAAATTTTAGGATTGTTTGTTCTAGCTCTGTGAAGAATGCTGGTGTTAATTTGATAGAGATTGAATTGAATATGTAGATTTCTTTGGGTAGTATTGACTTTTTAACAATATTTGTTCTTCCTATACAGGAGCATGGAATATTTTAACATCTTTTTGTGTCTTCTTCAATTTCTTTTATAAGTTTTCTATAGTTTTCAGTGTATAGATTTTTCATCTCTTTGGTTAGATTTATTTCTAGCTATTTTATGGTTTTTGGTGCAATTGTAAATGGGATCAATTCCTTGTTTTCTCTTTGGTTGCTTCATTATTGGTGTATAGGAATGCAACCAACTTCTGTGCATTAATATTATATCCTGCGACTTTGCTGAATTCCTGGATCAGTTTTAGCAGTTTTTTGGTGGAATCTTTTGGGTTTTCCGTATAGAGTATCATGTCATCTGCGAAGAGTGAAAGTTTGACTTCCTCCTGACCAGTTTGGATGCCTTTTAATCCTTTGTGTTTTCTAATTATGGAAGCTAAAACTTCCAATACTATGTTGAAAAACATTGGTGAGAGTGGACATCCCTGTCGTATTCCTGACCTTAGGGGGAAAACTCTGTTTTCCCCATTGAGGATGATATTAGTGGTGGGTCTTTCATATATGGCTTGTATGATCCTTCTATCCCTACTTTTGTGAGAGTTTTTATCAAAAAAGTATGGTGTATTTTGTCAAATGTTTTCTCTGCTTCTATTGAGAAGATCATCTGGTTCTTTTCCTTTCTTCTATTGATGTGATGTATCACATTGGTTGTTTTGTGGATATTGAACCAGCCCTGCATCTCAAGTATAAATCCCACTTGGTTGTGGTGAATAATTCTTTTAATGTATTGTTGGATCCAATTAGCTATTATCTTGTTGAGGATTTTTGCATCCATGTTCATCAGGGAAATTGGTCTGTAGTCTCCTTTTTAGTGGGATCTTTGTCTGGTTTTGGTATCAAGGTAATGCTGGCTTTGAAGAATGAGTTTGGAAGTTTTCCTTCCAGTTCTGTTGTTTGGAACAGCTTCAAGAGAATAGACTTTAACTCTTTAAGTGTTTGGTAGAATTCCTCTGGAAAGCCATCCAGCCCTGTATTTTGAGAGATTTTTTTTTTTATTACTATTCGATTTCTTAACTGGTTACTGGTCTGTTCAAGTTTTCTATCTTCCTGTTTCAGTTTTGGTAGTTTATATGTTTCTAGGAATTTGTCCATTTCTTCTAGATGGCCCATTTTATTGGTGTATAATTGCTCATAATATTCTCTTATTATTGTTTGTATTTCTGCTGTATTAGTTGTGGTCTTTCCTCTTTCATTCTTGATTTTATTTATGTGGGTCCTTTCCTTTTTCTTTTTGATCAAACTGGCTTGGGGTTTATCAATTTTGTTAATTCTTCCAAAGATCCAGCTTCTGGTTTCATTGATCTGTTCTTCTGTTTGTTTGTTTGTTTGTTTTCTTTTGTTTTGTTTTTGGCTCAATAGCGTTGATTTCTGCTCTAATCTTTATTGTATCCTGTCTTCTGCTGGTTTGGGGTTTATTTGCTGTTCTTTATCCAGCACTTTAAGGTGCAAAGTTAGGTTGTGTATCTGAGACCTTTCTTCGTTCTTTAGGAAGGCCTGGATTGCTATATATTTTCCTCTTATGACTGCCTTTGCTGCATCCCAGATGTTTTGGACTGTGGTATTATCATTTTCATTGACTTCCATGTCCTTTCATCTTTAACTTCTTGGTTAGCCCATTCATTCTTTAGTAGGATGGTCTTTAGTCTCCAAGTATTTGTTATCTTTCTACATTTTTCTTGTGGTTGATTTGAGTTTCATTGCATTGTGATCTGAAAATATGTTCAGTATGATCTTGATCTTTTTGTACTTGTTGAGGGCTGATTTGTGCCCCACTATGTGACTATTTTGGAGAACATTTCGTGTGCCCTGGAGAAGAATGTGTATTCTGCTGCTTTAGATTGAAATGTTCTGAATATACCTGTTAAGTCCCTCTGGTCCAGTGTGTCTTTCAAAGCCATTGTTTTATTGGTTTTCTGTTTAAATCATCTGTCCATTGCTGTGAGTGGGGTATTGAAGTCCCCTACTATTATGGTTTTATAATCAGTGAGTTTCTTTGTGTTTGTGATGAATTGATTTATATTTTTGGGTGCCTCACGTTTGAAACATAAATGTTTACAATTGTGAGATTTTCTTGAGGGATAACCCCTTAATTATATATAATGCCCTTCTTCATCTCTTGTTACAGTCTGTTTTAAAGTCTAGATTGTCTGGTGCTCACTTTGGTAGTACATGTATTAAAATCTAGATTGTCTGATATAAGTATAGCTACTCTGGCTTTCTTTTGGTGACCATTCACATGATTGATGGTTTTCCATACCCTTACTTTAAATCTGAAGGTGTCTCTTGTAAACAGCATATAGATGGATCTTGTTTTCTTAACCATTCTGTTACCCTGTGTCTTTCGATTGGAGCTTTTAGTCCATTGACGTTTTGAGTGAGTACTGAAAGATAAGAATTTATTGCCATTATGTTACCTATAGTGTTGGAGTTTCTGGTGGGTTTCTTTGGTCCTTTCTAGTCTTTGTTGCTTTTGGTCTTTTTGTTTTGTTTTTTCATCTTTTCTCCTCTCAGAGAGTCCCCCTTAAAATTTCTTGCAGGGCTGGTTTAGTGGTCATGAACCCCTTTAATTTTTGTTTGCCTGGGAAACATTTTATCTCTCTTTCTATTTTGAGTGATAGCCTTGCTGGATAAAGAATTCTTGGCTGCATATTTTCCCAATTAAGCACATTGAATATATCCTGCCACTCCTTCTGGTCTACCAAGTTTCTGTGGATGGGTCTACTGGGAACATGATCTGTCTTCCTTTGTATATTAAGGAATTTTTTTCCCCTTGCTGCTTTCATGATTATTTCCTTCCCTGAGTATTTTGTGAATTTGACTATGATATGCCTTGTTGATGGTCGGTTTTTGTTGAATCTAATGGGAGTCCTCTGTGCTTCCTGGATTTTGATTTCTGGGTCTTTCCCCTTAGATTCCCTCTTTTATCTGCTTCATTAGACTCCATAAGTTTATTTGCTGCTCTGCTTCATCCATCCTTGCTGCCATGGCATATGGATGAGATTGCAGCTCACTTGTAGCATTTTTACTTCATCCTGACTAATATTTTCTTCCTTTATCTCCACAGAAAGGAATTCTGTTTTTAACCTCAGCAAGTGTTCTTATCATCGTGATTCTAAATTCCAGTACAGACATCTGGCTTGTATTGGTGTTGATTAAGTCTCTGCCATTTCTTTCTGTTCATTTTTTGGGTGTGAATTCCCTCGGTTTGTCATTTTGAAGAAAGAAAAGGAATCAATAAAGTAAAAAAAAATTTTTTTTTGATGAAAATCAACACAAAAATATCAAATAAAGGATGCTAGATCCTAAGTGTGTTTTGTCTGGTTGTTGAAAGGAGCTTGATAGATTAGAGAAAAAAAGGAAATATAAGAAAAGAAAGAAAAGGAAAAAAAGAAAAAGAAAAACAAAGGAAACATTTGGAAATTTGAAAAAAATGAATACAATAATATAGAATAAAATGAAATGATCGAAGTAAAATAGAATTTAAGAAATTTAGAAAATGTTAAAAATATAGTAGGATAGAATTACAGAAAAGTCTTTTTAATAAAAATGGAAAATAAAAATAATTTTTTCTCTTTCTTATTAAAGAATAAGAAAAGAAAAGAAAAAAAAAACGGCCAGTAAACAAACTGAAATACTATTGAAATTACATCGATTTCCCCTAAAATTAAAACTATAAAGCATTTTAATAGTCCATAAACTATGCAGGTGGAGAGACTTGCGGTGTTCATCAAGGCATGGTTGGCCCAGTTGGGTGGGGCTTAGTGTAATGGTTCTCCAGTATGTAGCACTCCTTAGTTAACTGGTGTGGATTGCTGTGGTGCATCTAGGCATGTATCCCCATGTTTAGGAGGAGTGAAAATGGTGTCACCCAGTTACCCAGCCTCCAGTATCAGAACTCTGTGCTCTCCCCTACCGGAAATCAAGCACCCCTACTTTGTCTCCAGCTTCTATTCACTCCCTACTTTTACACTGTCCATGACCAAGCTGTCAAGCTGCCAGGCAGCACCTCCCTCCTGAGTTTTATGTCTGATGTAGCTGTGTTTCCCAACCCCTCACTTCTGAGGGACTGTGGCTTTGACCCATTCTGACCCTCTGGGGAAGCATCTCATAGCAATGGCCACTTGCCTGCCTGACCCCAGGAACATTTGTGAAACTGCACTGCTGCTGATGCCCAGAGACTGTGGTTGAGTGCCAGTCTGCCCCAGAAGAAGTTCATGTGATCATGTAGCAACAGCATTTCAGGGATTATGGAAATCACAAGGTACATCTGGAGCCAGGCTTCCCCCTTTATGTCCTTGTTCAACACCAGAGAACGTGGTTATTTTCCAGGGTGTCCTGGGACCTTTGCCTGTTGGGAGGCCACACAGCCTCTACCAAATGCACTCCCAGCAGGGGAACTGCCTTTCTCTCAATGGCCTCAGGACTCCTTGGACATTGCTCTCTGTTCCCGGGAATTTGCTCTTCCCACCAGAGCACCACCATGTATCAATTGTGGAGATTCAGACTCTGCACTCCCCTTGTTTATAGTCTTTTTTTTTTTTAATTTTTTTAAATGTTTTATTTATTTCTAGGAGAGAGAGAGAGACAGCTTGAGCAGGGGAGGGTCAGAGAGAGAGGGAGTCAGGCTCCAGGCTCTGAGCTGGCAGTCAGCACAGAGCCCGACGCGGGGCTCGAACCCACGAACCGCGAGATCATGACCTAAGCGAAAGTCTGACACTTAACCGACTAAGCCACCCAGGCGCCCCTATAGTCTTTTTTTTTTAATAATTATTTATTTTTGAGAGAGAGAGAGAGATGGAAGGTAAGTGGGGGAGGGGCAGAAAGAGAGGGAGACACAGAATCCAAAGCAGGATCCAGGCTCCAAGCTGTCAGCATGAAGCCTGATGTGGGGCTTATGCCCACAAATGGTAAGATCATGATCTGAGCTGAAGTTGCATGCTTAACCAACTGAGCCACCTAGGCACCACTATAGAGTCTTAATGGAATGTAAACCTTCCTCTTTCTCCCTTGTTTGCTCAGTTCCTTGTTTACTCTTCTTTTTCTCTCCAGCTGCTTTCTGTGTGTGTGTGTGTGTGTGTGGCCGGGGGGGGGGGGGGAAGGGGCACGTGGTGCTTTTCTGTACTCTCCCCCATCTCCATCCTCTCTCAGCAAGCAAAAACTGCTCCATGCCCTCTGCAGCTTCTCTATCCCCCAGTTCACCTCTCTGCACTGCCTACTTGCCAAGTTCTGTGGTTCCAGTTGTGTAGATTGTTGTGTTAATATTCAAATCAGTTTTCTAGGTATGCAAGATGGTTTAGTGTTGATCTGGCTGCATTTGAGGGACTAGAGACACACAAAAACTTCCATGGTGTTGTGCCATCTTGGCCCTTTCACTGTCTTCTAGGAGTTTTATGGGTTTGCATTTTACATTTAGGTCTGTGATCCACTTTTAGTTAATTTTTGTGAAAGATGTAAAGTCTGTGCCTATAAAAAGGATTTTTTTCCCTTGCATGTCTAGTTGATTCAACACCATTTGTTGAAAACTTATTCTTTCTCAGTTCAATTGCCTTTGCTCCTTTGTTGAAGACCAGTTGACCATATTTGTGCAGGTCCATTTCTGGGCTCTGTTCTGATCCCTTGACCTATTTCCTGTACCACACTATCTTGATTAGCTTCGTAGAAATTCTTGAAGCAGAGTAATGTATTCCTTTGACTTTGTTACTTCTCAGTATTTTCTTGGCTATTGTAGGTCATTTGCTCTCCCATGTAACTTTAGAATCAATTTGTTGTTTTTGACAAAATAAGTTGCTGGGATTTTGATTGGGATTATATTGAATCTATAGATCTAGTTGGGAAGAGCTGACATTTAACAATATTTAGTCATTTATTTATCTTATCTGTGAACATGGAATATCTCTTCATTTATTTAGTCAGTCTTTGATCTCTTTCAGAACCATTTACTTTTAATCTGTTGGTGTTGTATAGTGCATCTCTTGTGGACAGTTTATTAGTTAGGTTTTGTTTCTATAGAATTCATTCTGACAATTTCTGTCCTTTCACTAGACTGTTGATTCCACAAACATTATTTTTAATTTTATGAAATGTATTTATTTTTAAGTAGGTTTCATGCCCAGCACATAGCCCAGCATGGGTTTGAACCCATGACTGTGAGATCAGGACCGGAGCAGAGATCAAGAGTTGGATGCTAAACTGGCAGCCACCTAGGCTCCCCGATTCCATTAACATTTAATCTGATTATCCTTATGATGGATTTAGGTCACCATTATACTCTTTGTTTTCTGTTGGCTCTCTGATTTTGTTCTCTGTTTCTGCTTTCCTCCCTTTTGGATAATCAGAATATTTCTTAGAATTTTGTCTTAATTTATCTATTAGCTTTTTGGTTATACTTTGCATTACTTATAAGAGTTTAAGAGTTATTTTTAACAGGATAACAATATATTTTCTTAACAGTGTATTTAGAGTTAATGTTCTACCTCTTCATGTGTAATGTAGGAGTCCTGTGGGGCACCTGGGTGGCTCAGTTGGTTAAGTGTCCAACTTCGGCTCAGGTCATCATCTCATGGTTTGTGGGTTTGAGCCCTGTGTTGGCCTCTGTGCTGACAGCTCAGAGCCTGGAGCCTGCTTCAGATTCTGTGTCTCCTTCTCTCTCTGCGCCTCCTCTGCTCATGCTCTGTCTCTCTCTATATCAAAAATAAATTTTTAAAAATTAAAAAAAGAAATCCTGCAAATGTACACATTTATCCTATTCACCCTTATGATTATATAGATGATGTATATATTATTACATCTACATGTGTTTACAAAGTCTACAAGATAGGGTTATGATTTGTTTTTGTTACTTTAAACAGTTGTTTATATTTTTTCCAAAATTAAAACTTGTTTATCTTATTTTACTTGGATATTTACTTTTTTTTTTTTTTTAATGCTTATTCATTTTTGAGAGAGAGACACACAAAGCATGAGCAGGGGAGAGGGGAGAGGAGACAAAGGGAAACTCAGAATCCAAAGCAGGCTTCAGGCTTTGAGCTGTCAGCACAGAGCCTGACATGGGGCTTGAACCCATAAACTGAGATCATGACCCAAGCCAAAGTTTGACGTTTAACTGACTGAGCCACCCGCGTGCACCTTGGATATTTACTCTTTTGAGTGTTGTTTAGTCCATCCTGAAAATCCAGGTTAAGACCTGCTATACAATCTCTTCAGCAAATGGTCTTCCTTTTTAACATTTAACATTTCTTTTATTTTTATTTATTTATTTATTTATTTATTTATTTATTTATTTACTTTAACAAATAGTTTATTGTCAAATTAGTTTCCACATAACACCCAGTGCTCATCCCCACAAGTGTCCTCCTCCATGCCCATCCCCCATCCCCCCCACATCCATCAGTCCTCAGTTTTTGTCAGCATTCAAGAGTCTCTCATGGTTTGCCTCTCTCCCTTCCCCCCCCATTTCCGCCCTTCTTCTCCCCCTTGTTCCTCCGTCAAGTTCCTCCTAATCCTCCTATACGTGCAAACATATGATATTTGTCCTTTCCTGCCTGACTTATTTCGCTCAGCATAACACCCTCAAGGTCCATCCATGTTGCTACACATGGCCAGATTTCATGGTTTCTCATTGCCATGTAGTATTCCATGGTATAGATAAACCACATCTTCTTGATCCATTCATCTGTTGATGGACACTTAGGCTCTTTCCATGTTTTAGCTATTGTGGAGAGTGCTGCTATGAACATTGGGGTACATGTGCTCCTATGCCTCAGCATTTCTGTATCCCTTGGGTAAATTCCTAGCAGTGCTATTGCTTGGTCATTAACATTTCTTTTAAAATAGGTCTGCTTATATATATCTTAGGTGTATTTTTTTCTTAAAGGATATTTTTAGTGTATAGAATTATACCTGGACAGGGTTGTTTGTTGTTGTTTTTAAGCATTTTACAGATAGTTTGCACAGTCTTCTGGAATCCATTGTTTCTGATAAGTTACAAGGTATTTGAATTGTATCCTTATATGTAATGTGTTGTTTTTCCTCTGGCTGATTAAAAGATTTTCTTTTCATATATATATATTTTTTTCAGTTTGATTGGGTGTGCTTTCATTAATATTTATCCTAAATAAGGTTTACTGGGTTTCTTGAATCTTTAAGTTTTTACTCTTTACCAAACTTGATACAGTTTATGCTGTTGGCTTTGTGCCTAGTTCTCTCTTCTGGGAAGTACACCAGACCCTTGGAAAATGTCTCATTAGTCCCTGATGCTAATCTTTTAAAAATTCCCTTTTGTCTGGTTTTTTTTTTTAAGATTTATTTTATTTGTGAGCTAAAATCAGGAGTCTGATGTTCCACCAACTAAGTCACCCAGGCACCCCTCTATTCTTAAAATTAGGTGATGTCTATTCATCTGTCTTTATATTCACTGACTCTGTCCTTTATTATCTCCATTCTCTGGTAAGCCTTTTACATGAAATCTTAAGTCTCAGATATTTTGTTTCTCAGTTCTCGAATCTCTATTTAGCTCTGTTTTTTAATTTTTAAAAATTATTTTGAGAGAGTGTGTGATTATGAGTGGGGGAGGGGCAGAGAGAAAGACACAGAATCTGAAGCAGACTCCAGCCTCTGAGCTGTTAGCACAGAGCCTGATGTGGGGCTTGAACTCATGAGCTGTGAAATCATGACTTGCGCCAAAGTAGGACACTTAACTGACTGAGCCTGAGGCACCCCAAAATTTCATTCTGTTTTGATGGCTGAGTAATATTCCATTACACACACACACACACACACACACACACCACATCTTTTTTACCCATTCATCAGTCAGTGGGCATTTGGTCTGTCTCCATAGTCTGGCTATCGTTGATAAATGCTGCTGTAAACACTGGGGTGCATATACCCCTTCAAATTTGTATTTTTGTATCCTTTGGGTACATACCTTATAGTGCAATTGTTGGATCATAGAGTAGTTCAATTTGTAGTTTCTTGAGGAACCTCCATACTGTTCTCCAGAGTGCATTCCCACCAATAGTGCTAGAAGGTTCCACATTCTACACATCGTTACCCACACCTGTTGTTTCTTGTGTTGATAATTTTAGCCATTCTGACAGGTGTGAGTTGCTATCTCCTCATGGTTTTGATTTGCACCTGCCTGATGATGGGTGATGTTGAGCATCTTTTCATGTCTGTTAGCCATCTGGATGTCTTCCTTGGAAAAGTGCCTATTCATATCTTCTGCCCATTTCTTAACTGGGTTGTTTGTTTTTTGCATGTTGAGTTTGATAAGTTCTTTATAGATTTTGGATACTAACCCTTTTTCAGGTATGTTATCTGCAAATATCTTCTCCCATTCGCCTGCCTTTTAGTTCTATTGATTGTTTCCCTCACTGTGAGAAGTTTTTTATCTTGATGAGATCTCAATAGTTCATTTTTGCTTTTGTTTCCCTTGCCTTTGGCAACATGTCTCATACAAAGTTGCTTTGTCTGAGGTCAAAAAGGTTGCCGCCTGTGTTCTCCTCTAAGATTTTGCTGGTTTCCTATGTCACATCTGGGTCTTTCATTCATTTTGAATTTATTTTTGTGTCTGGTGTAAAAAATTGGTCCAGTTTCATTCCTTTGCGTGTCGCCATCCAGTTTTCCCAACACCATTTGTTAAAGAGACTGTCTTTTTTCCATTGGAAATTCTTTTCTGTTTGGTCAAAGATTAGTTGGCCATACATTTTTGGGTCCATTTCTGGGCTTTCTGCTTTGTTCCATTGATGTATGTAACTGTTTTTGTGCCAATACCATACTATCTTGATGACTACAGCTTTGTGATATAGCTTGAAATCTAGAATCTTGATGCCTCCAGTTTTGTTTTTATTTTTCAGGATTACTTTGGCTATTCTGAGTCTTTTATGGTTCTGTACAAATTTTATGATTGTTCTTGCTCTGTGAAAAATGTTCTATGAAAAACTTTGATAGAAATTGCATTAAATGTGTAGATTGCTTTGGGTAATATAGACATTTTAAGAATGTTTATTACTTGTATTCTTTAAAAAAATTTTTTTTTAATGTTTATTTTTGAGACAGAGAGGAAGAGACAGAGCTCAAGCAGGGGAGGGGCAGAGAGAGGGGGAGACACAGAATCTGAAGCAGTCTCCAGGCCTGAGCTGTCAGCACAGAGCCTGATGCAGGGCTTGAATTCAGGAACAGCGAGATCATGACCTGAGCTGAAGTTAGACGCTTAACTAACTGAGCCACCCAGGCACCCCATTACTTGTAGTATTTTTAAAATACCTTGTCATTCTTTGCCTGTTTTTAAAATATGGGCATTTTTTTAGGTGTTTATAAAATTCTTTACAAAAAAGAATATTAGCATTTCCTTCTTGGTTCTGTATATTTTATGAGATATTTCCGTTACTTTAATTTTCAACAGCTTTATTAGAGAATTTAATTCCATAAAGCTTACTCATTTAAAGTGTGTATTTATAGTTTTGCACAATTATTGTCATAATCCAGTTTTAAAACATTTATATCACCCCAGAAAGAAACCCTGTATCTCTAACAATTATTCCCCATTCTCCTCAGCCCCACTCCGTACCTCCCCTAGGCCTAGACCTAGACTAGTCTACTTTCTGTCCCTATAGAATTGCTTATATTAGACATTTTATCTGAATGAATCGTGGTGTGGTCTTTTGGATTGGCTTTTTCACTTAGCATAATGATTTTTAGGTTCATCTGTGTTGTAGCATGTACCGGACTTCAGCTGCTGATGAATTCTGATGTATGGGTATACTTTATTTTTTTTTATCATCCATCAGTTGATTGAACACTTGGGTTGGTTCCATCATTTTGCTCTTAGGAATAATGCTGCTGTGAACTTTTATGTGCAAGTTTTTGTCTAGATATAGGTTTTCATTTCTCTTGTGTGTATCTAGGAGTAGAACTGCTGAGTCATATAGTAACTCTGTGCAGGATTGCCAAATGATCTTCCAAAGTAGCTGCTCCATTTTAGATACCTCTTAACAATGTATGAAGGTTCCAGTTTCTCCACATCCTCTCCAGTTCTTGTTATTTTCTGTAGGCATTCTGGGGGGTGGAAAGTGGTATCTCAGTGTCATTTTCATTTTTATTTCCCTAATATCTAAAGATGTTGAGCATATTTTCATGTGCTTTTTGTCCATTCATGTATCTTCTTTGATGAAATGTATGTTAAATTTTGATATTGATAAACTGCTGTTGTCTGTAGAGGCTGCCCCAATTTATATTTCCATCAGCACACCTGAGAGTTCTATTTTCAACAGCATGCCAATTCATATGTTGAAGCCCCACTGAGCTAATAAAGTTAAAAAAAGGTCATATGTGGGCTCTAAGACAGTATGATTGGTGTTCTTATAAGAAAAGGAAATAAGGACACAGACACACACTGAGGGAAGACCATATTAGAATATAGGGAGAAGGAGGCCATCTGCAAGCCACAAAGAGAGTCCTTAGAAGGAACCAACGCTGCTGTCATTTTGAGCTTGGATATCTAGACTCCAGAACTGTGGAGAAATAAATTTCACTTGTTTAAGGCACTTAGTCTGTGGTACATTGTTGTGGAGCCCCAGCAAAGTAATATACAATCTGATAAGTGAAAAGTCATGTCTCCTTGTACTTTCAGTTTGTATTTCTTTTTTGATGAGTACAGTTAAGCATCTCCTAACTGTTGTATTTGTATGTAATATAGATTCTTTGCTAGATTAGTTAGGGTATAAGTCTTATTCATTATTGATTTTAGGAGCTCTTTATTCAGGAAATTAGCCTTTAAAAAAGGAGTATTTATTTTGAGAGAGAAAGAGCTTGTGAGCAACCAGGGGAAGGGCAGAGAGAGGGAGAAAGAGAATCCCAATTAGGTGCCTACACTGTCAACGTGGAGCCCAGTGCACTGAGCCCCACCTAGGTGCCCCAAGAAAATTAGCCTTCTGTCTGTTATTTACATTAAAAAAATTTTATTTGCCATTTTTCTTCTGTCTTTATTCTTTTTTTTCTTTAATGTTTATTTTGAGAGAGAGACCATGTGTGTGATCAGGGGGAGGGGCAGGGAGTTGGGGGGAGAGAGAATCCCAAGCAGGTTCTATGTAGAGCCCAACGTGGAGCTCTGTCTCACAACCATGAATTGTGAAATCAAGAGTTGAATGTTTAACCGAGCTACCCAGGTGCCCCTCTTCTAACTTCATTCTTTGCCTCATAGAAATTTTGACTTTCATGTAGTCAAACTTCCTACTCTTATAAGAATGACGGAGAATTTACATTTTATTCTAGTTCTTTTACAGATTGAATTTTTCTTGGTTTAAGTTTCTGGTTCTTCTGGAATTTACTTTCCTGAAAAGAATGAGATAAGTATCAAAATTTGTTTTCTTACATACAGCTAATCAGTTTTTTGACAGCACTTTCTTTTTAAAAAAAAAATTTTTTTTTAATGTTTTATTTATTTCTAGGAGAGAGAGAGAGACAGCGTGAGCAGGGGAGGGTCAGAGAGAAAGGGAGTCACAGACTCTGAAACAGGCTCCAGGCTCTGAGCTGGCAGTCAGCACAGAACCTGACGAGGGGCTCGAACCCACGAACCGCGAGATCATGACCTAAGCGAAAGTTGGACGCTTAACCGACTAAGCCACCCAGGCGCCCCAGACAGCACTTTCTTGATAAATTGTTTTCTCCTTTGATATACAATGTGACTTTAATATTTTTTTGTATATCTTAGGCATTTTCTGTTCTATTTTTGTTCAGTGGTTCTTTTTCTCTAGACTTTCACTACTATTGCCTTGTTTACTACTACAGCTTTATAACTGTTTTAATATTTTATAAGGCTAGTTCTGTCTTACATGTCTCCTTTTCAGAAATATCCTGGCTATTCTGCTTGTATATATGAACCTCAGAATTAACTTGTTTCTATTCCCAAAATACCCCCATTAGTATTTTTATTGGATAAACACTAAATGTATAGATGAAGGAGACTAGATACTAAATTATGAGCCTCCTTATATGATAACATGGTATGTCTTTCCAGTTGTTAAAGTCTTTTGTGTTTGTTTTTCAGGAATTTATTGATGCATATCTTACAGATTTTTTAAGGAAAATTATTATTTTTTTAAATATAATTTATTGTCAAGTTGGCTAACATACAGTGTATACAGTGTGCTCTTGGCTTTGGGGGTAGATTCCCATGATTCATCGCTTACATATAACACCCAGTGCTCATCCAAACAAGTGCCCTCCTCAGTGCCCATCACGCATTTTTCCCCACTTCCCTACCCCATCAAACCTCAGTTTGTTGTTTGTATTTAAAAGTCTCTTACGGTTTGCCTCCCTCCCTCTCTGTAACTATTGAGAAAAATTATGTTTTAATGTAGTAATGAAACAAAAGACATAATTTTATTTTGTGATAAGAATATATAATTGTACATCAGGCAAAATGACATCATTCATGAAGTATCACAAATGTGAAAATTATTATATATAAGGAAAATAGACTTCATCAAATTTCATTTTCTCCAAAGTAACATAGTTGTTTTATACAAAGTA
Organism: Hyaena hyaena; assembly: GCF_003009895.1. Taxonomy (NCBI): domain Eukaryota; kingdom Metazoa; phylum Chordata; class Mammalia; order Carnivora; family Hyaenidae; genus Hyaena; species Hyaena hyaena. Next base: position 164,082 of record NW_024082409.1, read on the forward strand.
GTACCTTGGTTCCTGTAATGGCTTTTCTTTTCTTCTACTTCTTTTTATTTCATGTGACTGTTCTAAGCTCATAGACTTTAGGATCAGACTTTTGTTTCTTTTAATTGTGTTATTTTTCCAGTTTTACTCATAATTATGTATATACTTAAGGGCTTATGTTATTGAGGACAGTCTAAGGTAAATGAGTAATGAGGATGAACTTGATCTGCATTATCTGTCTTCTGAGAGCACTCAGGGGTTTCATCCTCAGCCCAGTGATGCCCTGCTTGTCACTCCTTCTAGTGAGTGCTTAGGTGGGTATTCTGGTTCGTACATTTTTAATGTATCATTTGGGACCCGGTTCTCCTTTATACTCTGACCAACCAACCTAGATTGACTCTGGATTTTGCTTATAATTGTTTTTCCCAGATATGGTCAGATCTAATACATTTGTTTAGATTATTTTTGTGTATTTATTATAACATAAATAGAATTTTTCTTCATTATATTAACCGATTATTATCTGACTATAGGAATAAAAACTATTAATTTTTTGTTATTATTTTATACCCAAGCAGATTAGTGAATAGTTTTCATTCAGATTATAAAGCATTTGCTAATAAATTTGAATATTTAAAAAAAATTCTTATGATAAATGTAGCAATGAGTTCAAAACTCTAGCAGTGTTGGTCCTTGTCAGATTATGAAGACTATCAGAAATTTAAGAAGAAATCAGTGCTCTGCCAGGGCTGGGGTCACTCCATGTCGTCTGCATTGTCCCTCCAATTCCTGATGTAGACAATTGACATTTTGGTATGACAGATTACATGAGGTTCTACCACAGATAGTTCAAAGGTGTGTGTGGAGCTAACAGATTACCACCTCAGTCTGCTCCATTGTAGGCCTCTGCAGAAGACAGTGGGCCAGCAGTGTTATATTTCACCCCATCTGGAACTCAGTCCCATTATGGCAGGCATATGTAAAAAGCACACTTTTCAAACACAGGATCCACGTGAGAGAAAAAGAACTCAAATGCTTGTGAATACAGTTTTGTCTTACTTTTGCAGATATCCATTACTTTTAGCAGTTTCTGCCTATCTGGTGGTTTTCCTGTGTATAACCTCTTGGATTTCTTAAAATGATGATTTACCTGGATTAAGTCAAGCATCTTACCAGTTCACAAATCAGGTTTTCTCTTGATTGGCTATATTTTCTTGCCCAACCAGTCTCTCTCACCTGTAGCACAGACTGGGTGTCTTTGGATGAGACCACAGGATCCATATTTGTGTTGTCCCGACCAGGTTTCCTGCCTGAATGTGACTAGATGCTCCCAGTGCTGGTAATGTCATCTGTGCACCAGGCTCTTGTTAAGTCAAATTGCATTTTCAGGACTCTCCTCATTTACATTTATTTCTGCCTTGGAATCTCGGCAGCAAAATCCTCCTACTAAAATACTGGTTTCAAGAGAGCAGCATCTGGAACCAGGCATATAGAAGGAGCTTAGGAAATGTTTGTTGCAAAAATCCCTCTTAAGAAAGTCTTTGGCTTCATTCTCTTCCATACATAAAGATGAAATACATTGGGGCGCCTGGGTGGCTTAGTCGGTTAAGCATCCGACTTTTGCTTAGGTCATGATCTCGCAGTTCGTGGGTTCGAGCCCCGCGTCGGGCTCTGTGCTGACTGCCAGCTCAGAGCCTGGAGCCTGTTTCAGTCTGTGACTCCCTCTCTCTCTGTCCCTCCCCTGCTCACGCTGTCTCCTCTCTCCTCTAGAAATAAATAGAACATTCTAAAAAAAAAAGTTTAAAAAAAAAAAAAAGATGAAATACATGTTCTCAGAAAACTGTTAAATCTGTACAGTTCTTCTTGGGCTGCCATAAAAAAGTACTACTGATTACAAACAAGTTTATTTTCTCACTGTTTTGGAGACTGGAAGTCTGAGATAAAGGTGCGTGTATGGTTGGTTTCTCGTGAGACCTCTCCCCTTGAGATGCAGATAGCCTCCCTATTGCCCTGTCCTCATGTGGCTTGTCTTTGCAGTGTGTAGAAAGGGAGCAAGCTCTCTGGTGACTCTTTTAAGGACATTAATCCTGTCAGATCAGTGATTCACCTTTATGAGCCCATTTTACCTTAATTACTTTCTTAGAAGACCCATCTCCAAATATGTCACACTGGGGGTTAAGGCTTTAAGGTATAAATGGGGGGGGAGGGGATACAAACATTCGGTCCATAGTAATATCTTGACCACTTTACATTGTAAGTTTGTTTTTGTTTTAATAAAAATAGTCTAATTCACAGATGGTGTTGGCTGAAGAAATTATCTAGAATCTTTGGGAAGTTCTAAAGTTGAACTTGGAAGGTACTGCTGTGGCCTGAATGTTTGTGCCCTTTCCAAATTCATATAAATCCTAATCCCCAGAGTTGATAGTATTAGGAAGTGGGGCTTTGGGAGGTGCTTAGGTCATGAGGGTGGAACCCTCATGAATGGAATTAGTGCCCATGTGAAAGAGGCCATGTGGAACTCCCATGTTCCTTCCACCATGTGAGGACACAGCAAGAAGGCACCAACCTATGAACCAGGAAGTGGGCCCTCACCAAAACGTGTCCCTGCTGGTGCCGTGGTCTTGGACTTGCCACCCTGCAGGGCTGTAAGCCATAAATTTTTGTTGTTTATAAGCTACCCAGTCTGTGGTATTTTGATAGAGCAGCCTGATTGGACTGATAGATGCGGTACCCAAATACACTTTTCCTCACATGCAGCCTTTTTAATATCCCCTCCGGAAGAGCTTTTTGGAAGCTTAAGGACAAGCCCAGAGCATTCTATTGACTTAGAGTATTTCCAAGTCACTTTTTATTTCTCTATGAAGATTGCTGCCAAAATATAGTTTGATTTGATTTAAAGTTTGCTTGTTTGTTTTTAAGTAATCTCTACACCCAAGGTGTGCCATGAACTCCACGACCCCAAGATCAAGAGTCACACTCTCTTCCAATTGGACCAGCTCCTCATTTGATTTTACATGATTTGTTAAATGTCTTTTACCCCCCACTGTTTTGGATAGTGTCCTACTCTGTAGTGTTTTTAAGAAGCAAGTTTAGGCTAAATGAAGTGTGAGTGTGTTTGTCCAGCACAAAATTCTTGGGGTTTACATGCCCTGTGGTGTTGTGGACGAAATGACACAAAGACAAGACACACAAAAGACAGACACAGACACAACTCCGGCCGGAGGAAAAATTCTACGCAAGTCCCCTTGCGGTTTATTTTATACCCCGGTAGCTGGATACATACTGAAATCTACAAGATGCATTCCTTTACCAAATAAGGGCAAGAAGCCAAACACATTCCAAGGACGGGGGGAGCAAAGGGAGGAAGCGACCACAACATGTTTACTAAGAGGCCTGCCCACAATTCCAGCCTCCTCATTATTTCTAAGGAGGGCATGTTCCCTCGTATGCAAGCAGAACATTAACCTTGGATATTGTGTGCAGGCCTCTTGGCAGAACGTCCTGTTTGCAGGCATGATCTGCCCAAGCAGAGAGTCCCGTTTGCAGGCACATCCCCGCTTCCCTAACCACTCTTTCTCGTGGTCACTGTCGGGCTCCCACACTGTGGTCTGCAGGCAAAACGCTCTGGGGGATGTGAAGAAGCCAGAGCTGCTGGGTGGCTATAACTTTAGAGATTGTCTTGGGGAAGGGAGTAGAAGTGGCTTTGGGGAAAGTTTATGGGTTTCTTTTGTTTTCCCAAATGCTTTCTAGGGCTTCTCATTTCTCATTTAGGCCATTTATTTTATTTACCCTTTTGGGGAATGTGTTTCTTCAGGCCTTGTCATGTAAAGAGGGAATTCACTACAAAGCAGATACTTGCCATGCCAGGATTCAGACCAGCATTTAACATTTATCTATTAATTGAACTTGAAGTGTAACATTACATAAGAAAAGTGCACAGATGAGTGGAGGGGGCCAAGATGGCGGAGAAGTAGGGAGTTCAGTACTTCCCGCCTGCATCGCTCAAACAAAGAAGGGCTGAAGACAAAGAACTCTGAACTGCAAGAGTCTGGGATGTTAAGGAGAGATAGTCCACTAAGAAGACACCCTTATAGGCGCTTGATTGTGAACTGGAGAAGATAAAAACGGACTAGGACATGGAGGCACGGAGGGGAGGGGAGGGGAGGGAGCCCCTTCTGCAGAGAGACAAAGGAAAGAGAAAGAGCTGCTGGGGAAGTGTAGAACTGCACCTGGACAAAAGAAAAATCTTGGCCCGGGGCAGAGAAGGATCCTATCATCCCATATCTAACCCCAGGCAGGGCTTTGGAGAGAATCCCATCTCTAACTGCAGAGGTTTCTTTGGGCTGGGTGTCCTGGTCCCAGAAATTACTTCTGGGATAGATGGTACACAAGGGACACAGTCAGTATCAGGAGGAACCAGTCCCTTGCTCAGAGTCCTGCATGGACCCCTGCTAGGAAGTGCCCCTGCTTGTGAGATTACAATTCGAGTGGTATCATTAATGCACACGGAGTAAGAGAGTCAAACACAGCTGGGTGTGTGGGACATAGGACACAGCCCACCTTGGCTGCACCCGCACCACAGTGAGATTGTATCCAAGGGAGTGATTTGGGAACATGTGGGTCGAGGAGAAGGGACTAGTGGGTTGCCATTTTTCTCCACACAGCCACCAAGGCGGGACTTCAGGGATCTGCCTGTGGGAACCACAGTGGAGGCGACACTCACCTACACCAAACCATGCCCATCTGATTTGGATAGCTACTTTTTACAGGAGACAGATAGATGCGGAAACAGACAGCCCCTGCATCAAGACCAGCACTACTGCATTGACGTGATTAACTCTAGATCATTTCTTGCTATTCAGATGTATTCTCCCTTTTTTCATTCTTATCTCTCCCCTCCTCTGGGCTGCTTATGCTGCTTATAGGTTTGATTAAACAGACATATTTAATCCATTCTCCTGATGCATGTTCTACATCTCCTTCTTTACCTTCCTTTCTCTGAAATAATCAGACTATATAGTTTCTCTGAGTAACGTTATCTTTTGTTTTTTTTTTTCTCCTCACCTCCTGCTGTATTCTCCTTTTTCTCTCTCTGAATTAAGTCTTTTAGTCTCTGCCTGGTCAATGTTCAATTTCACTTTCTTCCCACCCCTGTCATTTCTCTCTTTGTTTATGCTCTTCCATCAGTACTGCCTCCACCCTGCTCTTTATTTGTAACTGGGATTTCTGGTTTTATGCTTTTAGACTGCCCTTTGTCTTTTGGTGTTTTTGTTTTGTATTTTTTTCCCCCAGTTTGCTTGTTTGTTTGATTTGTTTGTGCATTTGCATGCTTTTGTTCCCTGTTTGTCTGTCTGTTTTCCTTTCCAGGGCTATGTCAAGGAACAAACCAAAGTACACATGGTGGAGAGTCCAGAATATCACTACAAGTAGGGAAGTAAAATAACAAAAGGCACAAGAAGAGAAACCAAGGGACACACTTAAAAGAACACTTCCTGAACGGACAGATCCTGGACAGTCTATGAGCCTCCTTTAATATAGCAGTACTCACAGGTGCAGAGCATACAACAAGCTTTTAAAACTTACAAGAGATAGAAAGCTAGACAAAATGACGAAAGGAAGAACTCTCCTCTAAAGAAATTCCAGGAAGAAGTGACAGCTAAAAAATTGATCAAAACAGATTAAGTGACATAGCTGAACAAGAATTGAGAACAGCAGTCATAAAATTAATGGATGGGCTTGAAAAAGGCATAGAAGACAGCAGAGACGCTATTGCTAAAGATCATGGCTCTTAAAAATTGTTTTGATGAATTAAAAAAAGGCTATAAATGAGGTGCATAATAAAATGGAGGCAGGCACTGCACTAATTGAAGAGGCAGAGAGCAGAATAGGTGAATTAGAACATACAACTATGGAAAAAGAGGAAGCTGAGAAAAAGAGATAAACTGATCCAGGAGCATGAAAGGAGAATTTGAGAACTGAGTGATGCAGTCAAATGGAACAATATCTGTATCGTAGGAATTTCAGAAGAAGAGAGAGAGAGAAAGGAGCTGGGAAGGGGTACTTTAAGAAATCAATGCCGAGAACTTCCCCAATCTGGGGAAGGAAACAGACATTGAAATCCAAGAGGCACAGAGACCTCCCCTCAGACATTACCTGAATCAATATTCCGCATGACATATCATAGTGAATCTGGCAAAATATAAGGATAAAGAGAGAATTCTGAAAGCAACTAGGGATAAACGGGCCCTAACATACAAAGGGAGACACAAAAGGGTAGTAGCAGACCTATCTACTGAAACTTGGCAGAGCAGAAAGGAATGGCAGGAAATCTTCAATGTGATGAACAGGTAAAATAATGCAGCCAAGAACCCTTTATCCAGCAAGGTTGTCATTCAGAATAGAAGGAGAGATAAAGGTTTTTCCAAACAAACAAAAATTGAAAGAATTCATCACCACTAAACCAGCCCTACAAGACATCCTAAGGGGGACTCTATAACGGAAATGTTGCAAGGAACACAAGTTACCAGAGACACAACTACAGGCATGAATCCTATAGAGAACACAATGACTCTAAACCTATATTTTTCAATAATAACATTGAATGTAAATGGACTAAATGCTCCAATCGAAAGACATAGGGTATCAGAATGGATAAAGAAACAAGATCCATCTATTTGCTGATGCATTTTTGACCTGGGTACACCTTCAGGTTGAAAGTGAGGGGATGGAGAAATCCCTATTATGTACTGGAAGTCAAACTAAAGCTGGAGTAGCCATACTTATATCGGACAAACTGAACTTTAAAGTAAAGGTAGGGGAAAAAATAGTTAAGGAGAGGGAGGCAAACCATAAAAGACTCTTAAATACTGAGAACAAACTTAGCATTGATAGGGTTGGGGGAGAGGGGAAAATGGGTGTTGGGCACTTGTTGAGATGAGCACTGGGTGTTATATGGAAACCAACTTGACAATAAACTATAAAAAGAAAAAAAAAAGAAAAGTTCACAGATAATAATGAATTGTCATAGAGTTAACACACAGGTATAACTACCATCCCAGTAAAAAAGTAGAATATTACTGACTATCCCCTCATATGTTGTCCTATTCATTTTTTCCTTTCTTCTGTCCTCTGTCTTAACTTCAACCACCAAAGAGTAATGTTTCCTGCTTTTGAATTTAATGTAAATGGAATTATGCACTACGTCTGGCTTCTTTCATTATGTTTGTGAGATTCAGGTTGTTGTCATTGCTATGTAGTTCATTCTTTACTGTTGCTTTATAATTTTCCAGAATAGATCACAGAGTATTTATTTTTACCTTTGATAGATATTCTTAGTCCTTTTATTTCATTTTTTTCTATTTAAATTTTAGTTAACATAGTATGCAATATTGGTTTCAGGAGTATAATTCAGTGATTCATCACTTACACACAACGCCCAGTGCTCGTCATAAGTGCCCTCCTAGAGCATCACCCATCTAGCCCATCTCCCAACCACCTCCCTCTGTCAACCCATAGTTTGTGCTCTATCATTAAGAATCTCTTGTATTTTTTTTCCCTCTGTTCTCTTCCCCCCACATTCCCATATGTTCATCTGTTTTTCTTCTTAAATTTCACATGTGTGTAAAATCATATGACATTTGTCTTTCTCTAATTGAGTTACTTCACTTAGCATAGTACATTCTAGCTCCATCCACATCATTGCAAATGGCAAGATTTCATCCTTTTTGATGGCTGAGTAAAATTCCATCACACACACACACACACACACACACCCACACACACACACCATATCATCTTTATCCATTCATTAGTCAATGGACAGTTGGGTTCTTTCTGTTTGGGTTCTTTCTGGCTATTGTTGATAATGCTGCTGTAAACATTGGATGCCCTTCAAATCTGTTTTTTTGGGTAAATACTTAAAAGTGCATTCCTGGATCATAGGGTATTTTTATTTTTAGTTTTTTTGAGGAACCTCCATACTGTTCTCCAGAGTGGCTGCCCCCATTTGCATTCCCACCAATAGTGCAAGAAGGTTCTGCATTCTATGCATCCTCATCAACATCTGTTGTTTCTTGTGTTAATTTTAGCCATTTTCTACAGGTGTGAGGTGCTATATCCTCGTGGTTTTGATTTGTATTTTCCTGATGATGAGTGATGTTGAACATTTTTTCATGTGTCTGTTAGTCATCTGGATGTCTTCCTTGGAAAAGTGCCTATTCATATCTTCTGCCCATTTCTTTTGTTTTTTTTTTTTTAATTTCTAGGAGAGAGAGAGAGAGACAGCGTGAGCAGGGGAGGGTCAGAGAGAGAGGGAGTCACAGACTGAAACAGGCTCCAGGCTCTGAGCTGGCAGTCAGCACAGAGCCCGACGCGGGGCTAGAACCCACGAACCGCGAGATCATGACCTAAGCGAAAGTCGGACGCTTAACCGACTAAGCCACCCAGGCGCCCCATCTTCTGCCCATTTCTTAATTGGGTTGTTTTTTAGGTGTTGAGTTTGATAAGTTCTTTATAGATTTTGGATACTAACCCTTTTTTCAGGTATGTTATTTGCAAATATCATCTACCATTCCCACGTCTTTTAGTTCTATTGATTGTTTCCCTCACTGTGCGGAAGCTTTATCTTAGTGAGGTCCCAATAGTTCATGTTTGCCTCTGGAGACATGTCTAGGAAGAAGCTGCTATGGGCTAGGTCAGATAGGTTGTTGCCTGTGTTCTCCTCTAGGATTTTTATGGTTTCCTGTCTCATATTTAGGTCTTGCTTCCATTTTGAATTTATTTTTGTGTCTGGTGGAAGAAAATGGTCCAGTTTCATTCTTCTGCATGTTACTGTCCAGTTTTCCCAACACCATTCATTGAAGAGACTGTCTTTTTTTCATAGGACATTACTTCCTGCTTTGTTGAAGATGAGTTGACCATATAGTTGTGGGTTTATTTCTGGGTTCTGTATTCTTCTCCATTGATCTGCATGTCTGTTTTTATGCCAGTACCATACTGTCTTGATGAGTACATTTTGTAATATAGCTTGAAATCTGGAATCGTGATGCCCCCAGTTACATTTTTCTTTTTCAGGATTGTTTTGGCTATTTGGGGTCTTTTGTGGTTCCATACAAATTTTGGGATTGTTTGTTCTAGCTCTGAGAAAAATGATGGTGGTATTTTGATAGGGATTGTTTTTAGATGTGTAGATTGCTGTGGGTAGTGTAGACATTTTAACAGTGTTTTTCCAGTTCACAAGCATGAAATATTTTTCCATTTCTTTGTATCCTTTTCAATTTCTTTCATAAATGTTCCATAGTTTTCAGAGTATAGATCTTTTACCTCTTTAGTTAGGTTTATTCCTGGTATCTAATTGTTTTTGATGCATTTGCAAATGGGATCGATTCTTTGATTTCTTTTTCTGCTGCTTCATTATTGGCATATAGAAATGCAACCAATTTCTGTACATTGATTTTATATCCTGCAACTTTGCTGAATTCATGTATTAATTCTAGCAATTTTTTGATAGGGTCTTTCAGGTTTTCTACATAAAGTATCATGTCATCTGAAGATAGTGAAAGTTTGGCTTCTTTCTTGCCTATTTGGATGCCTTTTCTTTCTTTTTGTTGTCTTATTGCTGAGGCTAAGACTTCCAGTACAATATTAAATAGTAATGGTGACAGTGGAAATCCTTGTCTCCTTCCTGACTGTAGGGAAAAAGGCTCTCAGTTTTTCCCCATTGAAGATGATATTAATTGTGGGTCTTTCATATATGGCCTTTATGACGTTGAGGTATGTTCCATCTATCCCTACTTTGATGAGGGTTTTTATGAAGCATGGATGCTGTAATTTGTCAAATGCTTTTCTGCAAGTATTGACAGGGTCATATGGTTCTTATCCTTTCCTTTATTAATGTAGTGTATCACATTGATTGATTTGCAAATATTGAACCAACCCTGCAGCCCAGGAATAAATCCCTCTTGATCATGGTGAATAATTTCTTTAATATACTTTTGAATTCGGTTTGCTAGCATCTTGTTGAGAATTTTTGTATCCGTCTTCATCAAGGATATTGACTTGTAATTCTCCTTTTTAGTGGGTTTTTTTTCTGGTTTGGAATCAAGGTAATGCTGGCCTTATAGAATGAATTTCGAAAGTTTCCTTGTATTTCTATTTTTTTGGAACAGTTTGAGAAAAATAGGTATTAACTACTCCCCCCTCCCCCCCTTTTCTAAGTTTATCTATTTTGAGGGAAAGAGAATGAGAGAAAGAGTGTGCTTGTGTGAGCAGGGTGGGGGGCAGAGAGAGAAGAGAGAATCTCAAGCAGGCTCTGTTGTCAGTGCAGAACTCGACACGGGGCTCAATCCCATGAACCATGAATTCATGACCTGAGCTGAAATCAAGAGTTGGACTTAACTAATTAATCCACCCAGGTGCACCTTCTTCTTCATTTTTTTAAGTGTATTTATTTCTTTTAAGGTGGGGCAGAAAGATAGAGAGAGAATCTTGGGCAGGCGCTGCTGTCAGTGCAGAGCCCTATGTGGGGCTTGACCTCACAAACTCTGAGATCATGCATGACCTGAGCTGAAATCAAGGATCAGGCACTTAACCAACTGAGCCACCCAGGCACCCTTGTTGGGAGATTTTTGATAACTGATTGAATTTCTTTGCTGGTTATGGGTCTGTTCAAATTTTCTATTTCTTCCTGTTTTAGTAGTTTGTGAGTTTCTAGTACTTTGTCCATTTCTTCCAGATTACTCAGTTTGTCACATATAATTTTTCATAGTATTCTCATAATTATATCTCTGTAGTGTTAGTTGTGATCTCACCTTTTTCATTCTTATCTATTTGGGTCCTTTGTCTTTTCTTTTTGATCAGTCTGGCTAGAGATTTATCAATTTCATTATTTTTTTTTGAAGAACTAGTTCTTAGTTTTGTTGAGTTTTTTACAGGAGTTCTTTTTTTTTCTGTATCATTTATTTCTGCTTTAGTGTTTATTATTTCTCTTTTTCTTCTGGCTTTAGGCTTTATTTGCTGTTCCTTTTCTAATTCCTTTAGGTATAAGGTTAGGTTGTTTATTTGAGACCTTTCTTGCCTTTTGAGGTAGGCCTGTATTGCAATATACTTCCCCCTTAGGAATGCTTTTGCTGCATCCCAAAAGTTTCATTTGAACTGTTGTGTTCATTTTCATTTGCTTCCATGTACTTTTCATTTTTAATTTTCTTTTAACCCGTTCATTCTTTAGTAGGATGTTCTTTTACCTCAATGTATTTTGGTCTTCGCAAATTTTTTTGTAGTTGACTTCACGTTTCATAGTGTTGTGATCTGAAAATATGCATGGTATAATCTCTACCTTTTTGTACTTGTTGAGGGCTGAATTGTGACCCAGTTGATGAATATTTTGGTTTCTTCTAGTTTTTGGCTACTATGAATAATGTTGTCTAAGAAAGCATGTATTTTGGTGCATAAATCCATGCATTTCTGTTGAGTATATGCCTAGAGAGTTAGATTTCCATGTCATAGGATGTATGTATATATTTAGGTTTGGTAGATAACACTGAATAGGTTTTTTAAAATTATTGTGCCAGTTATACCCCTATTAGCAAGAACTAAGCATTCCAGTTGCTCCATATCTTTATCAGTATGATATGATCAGTCTTTTATATTTTAACCACTGGTTGGTATGCTGATAAAGCTTTAACAACTGCCACTCCCCCAGAAGTCCTGGTGGGTAGCAGCATTTGCCAACTATTGTGGTATAAATGCTCCCACCACAGCTGATTTTAAGCCACCAACATGATGTCCTTAAGACAGAATCGGACAGAAGTGTGCATAACAAACTTTCACCAGTTGGTATGAGCAGCTACAGCCACCTGATTTTAGCCATTTGATGCCTTTTTTTTTTTTTAATGTTTTATTTATTTCTAGGAGAGAGAGAGAGAGACAGCGTGAGCAGGGGAGGGTCAGAGAGAGAGGGAGTCACAGACTGAAACAGGCTCCAGGCTCTGAGCTGGCAGTCAGCACAGAGCCCGACGCGGGGCTCGAACCCACGAACCGCGAGATCATGACCTAAGCGAAAGTCGGACGCTTAACCGACTAAGCCACCCAGGCGCCCCCATTTGATGCCTTTTGACAGCCATCAAAGTCTAAGATAGGAGAGGATAGTGGGAAATAAAATGATGGTCATTGAGCATATAGTTAAAAGTATCAGCAGGGATTTACAGTGAATACAGGATCTCAGTTGGAGGCCAAGACAGGGTAACTGCCACACACACTTTGAATGTCAGGGAAGGTGGTGCCTTAGAAATGATTACCTGTGTACACTCTACCCATGCTCTTCAGACTACTGAGAAAATCTCTTTATATTCTTAAATATATAGGGTATTGGTTCCTTATCTGTAAAATGAGTTGACTGAGTTGTGCTCTCCAGGAGCTCCTTCTGACTCTGATATTCTGAACATTATCCTTAAATTGGAGATCACAGGCAAAGTAAGAAAACAGTTTATCCAGGGGAAATTTGGATTGAATAACAAAGTTAGAGAAATCACTTGTGAAACATTAAGAGTCCATATAGAAAAGAGAATCTTCACCAGACCTGCTCAGGGTTAAAAATTCAAGTTTATACTTAATGAGATAATGAGTTTTGTCACTCATCACCTTGATTAAATAGCCATCTGCAATTTTAACAAATGCAGCTTAAAGACAGGTTTGTTTATTTAAAAGTTCATTGTGTCAAGGGAGATTGGGCAGCGATGTTTAGACTGAATATAAATTCTTTTGGGGAATGCTTGGGAATGAGAAATCTGTTTTAGCAAATGCCCTTCAACTGTTCTCACCTTGGTTCCTTTAGGAAGAAAAATTGTCACTCCTTATTTCATGCAAATGCTGTTTAATATTTGGGTAGAAGTAGAGAACTAAGTTTAGGTATTCTAGTATAAAAATAAAAACTCCAGCGTGTGTGATTAAGAACAGGGAAATTTCTCCTAAGGACCATGCACCTGAACCAAAGACATTGGCCTTGGTATTGAGGTGGGAAGCTTCCAGATACACCATGTTTCTACTAATTGAAATTGTTTATGCCAGGGCAGCCTTTCAGTAAAGTCAAGTCATGCAACTTTTTAATCTGTCTGCATCTTGTTATTTCATTGGAATTAAATTCATTGGAGAATAGTAGATACAGAGTAAAACTAATGAAAGATAACAGTCCTGTGCTTTATAGTGTAAGGTCTGAAAATAAGTAGATTAGACTGTGGACCATTAGCCTTGTGTCCCAAATTCATGGTCTTTTAAAAACATTTTTTTAATGTCTTATTTATTTCTGAGAGAGAGGCAGCATGAGCAGGGGAGGGTCAGAGAGAGAGGAAGATACAGAACCTGAAATAGGCTCCAGGCTCTGAGCTAGCAGTCAGCACAGAGCCTGATGCAGGGCTCAAACCCACGAACCATGAGATCATGAACTGAGCCAAAGTCAGATGCTTAACCGACTGAGCCACCCAGATGCCCTGCAAATTCATGGTCTTAGGTAGATGCTGGTGAGGCCAGAGCCCTGGGTTGTCTGGGGCCACTTAGTATTGCTGTTTTCCTGTTTAGATTCTGTATGTGAAATCATGCTGTTTAGCAAACAGAGGTGAGGATGTCTTGTGAGTTAGATGAGTGTGGCTTTGTTCCCACTGCCAGACCGGATTTTCTCTTACATCTTCCATTCCAGCCAGAGGTCGCTGCCTGGGGCACTCTTTTAAGAATCCTAAGGACTGGTCTCAGCATAGAGCAGAGAGCATGCTTGCAGGCAGAGCAGGGGCACCATTCATACTCCTACTCCAGGTGTCAGGATGGTGAGGGCATACTACCATTATGACACTGTGCTGTACTGATTGACTCTGGTTATATGTAAAGAATACTGCATTCACTTTTTAAAATTTTTTTAAAGTTTTTATTTATTTATGAGAGATAGAGCTAGCACGAGTGGGGGAGGGGCAGAGAGAGAGGGACACACAGAATCTGAAGCGGAATCCAGGCCCTGAGCCATCAGCACAGAGCCCGATGCAGGGCTTGAACTCACGAACTGTGAGATCATGACCTGAGCCAAAGTCGGACACTTAACCGACTGAGCCACCCAGGCGCCCTTACTGCATTCACTTTTATTTTTATTTTTTAAATTTTTATTCTTTTTATTTCTGAGAGAGAGCGAGCGAGCGAGCGAGCACGTGTGAACAGGGGAGGGTCAGAGAGAGAGGGAGATACAGAATCTGAAACAGTCTCCAGGCTCTGAGCTTGCTGTCAGCACAGAGCCCAACACGGGGCTCCAACCCACGAACTGTGAGATCATGACCTGGGCTGACGTTGGCTGCTTAACCGGCAGAGCCACCAGGTGCCCCATTGCATTCACTTTTAAAGTGAATTTGAGTTAACTGATTTCTGTTCAATATAGAATTTCCAAAGTTGAGGGGCGCCTGGGTGGCTTAGTCGGTTAAGCGTCCGACTTTCGCTTAGGTCATGATCTCGCGGTTCGTGGGTTCGAGCCCCGCGTCGGGCCCTGTGCTGACTGCCAGCTCGGAGCCTGGAGCCTGTTTCAGTCTGTGACTCCCTCTCTCTCTGACCCTCCCCTGCTCACGCTGTCTCTCTCTCTCTCCTAGAAATAAATAAAACATTAAAAAAAAAAATAAAAAAAAAAAAAAAAGAATTTCCAAAGTTGAAGCAGTCTTTGAGATCATATGATTTAACATCCTCATTTTACACAGGAGGAGATGAAGCCCAGACAGCTAGGAACAGAGTCAGGCTGAGGTGCTTGGCCTTTTTGACTGGAGTATGCTGCTGCCTCTCATAGGGTGGTTGGTTTGTATTCTTAAGTGAGGGCATGTATATATTCCATCCATCACACCTGATTCCACACTTAAGAGCAGAGAAATTTCTTTTATATCTCTTCGTATTCCATTGGATTATCTCAGATTTCCATAGAGTAGCTATCAAGTAATTGCTTATTCCTTTAGAAAGCTTTTTATCAACAAAACCTGTAATAAGATGCCATTTCCCCACATCAGATTGGGGAAAAAATTTGATAACATGTTGTATTGTCCAGGGATAGAGGAACAGGCATTTTCATACATTACATAGGGCTAAGTTGGTGTAACTTCTGTGGAAGGCAGTTTAGCAATATGGGTCAGAATTGAACAAAGTACATGTTCATGACCCAGAGGTTCCACTTCTAGGAATTTATTCCTCAGGGTGGTTCACCGCAGCATTGCTTATAGTAGCAGAAGATCAGAAACAATGTAAGTGTGCACTGATGGGACTAATTAAATGAATTATCACACAATCATAAATGGGGCAGTAAGTGCCTCTGAGGGGGAGAGATGTGGCAGAATTAGGGCTGAGCTAAGCTGAGATCTCACAGATGTGGCAGTAGAGGGGACTGATGTGGCTGCAGCCCAGAGAGCTACTGTAATAAAAGTACTGTAGATGGGTGGCTTGGACAACAAACACTTTTCTTACAGCTCTAGAGGCTGGGAAGTCCCAAGATCAGGATGCTGGCAGATTCTGTGTCTGGGGATGGCCTGCTTTCTAATTTATAGATGGCTGTCTTGTTGCTGTGTTCTCACATGGTGGAAGGGGTTTAGGAGCTCTCTGGGGTCTCTTATGTAAGGGCACTAGTCCCATTGGGAAGAGGTCTAGCCTCAAGACATAATCACCTCCTAGAGGCCCCACCTCCTAATACCATCACATTGGGGTTTAGGATTTCAACATGACTTTTAGGAGGTCAAAAACATGCAGTCTGTAACATTTGCCCATTCACCACTGAAGGGAATCTTGGTTGCTTCAAGTACTATCAATTATGAATAAAGTAGCTATAAACATTCCATATGAAGGTTTTGTTTAAACATAAGTTTTCAACTCATCTGAGTACCTATGAAGGAGAATACTTGCTGGTTCATTTTGTAAGAATAAGTTAGTTTATTATTGAAGTATAGTTGACATACAATGTTAGTCTCAGGTGTATAACAGTAATTCAATAGTTCAGTACATTCCTCCGTGCTTACTATGGTAAGTGCTATCACTGTCTGTCACCATACAGCATTATTACAGTACTAGTCATATTCCCTATGGTATACTTTTTATCTCTGTGACCTACTTATGTTATAACTGGAAGTTTGTACCTCTTAATCCCCTTCAGCTATTTTGTTTATCCCTACCCTCCCCCTTCTTGCAACCATGTTTGTTCTTTGTATTAATCTCTGTTTTGGTTATTTGTTCATTTGTTTTTTAGAGTTCACAGGTAAGTGAAATCATATGGTATTTCTTTCTCTGTCTGACTGATTTTACTTAGCATGATGTCCTCTGGGTCTGTCTGTGTTTTCAAAAGTGGCAAGATCTCATTCTTTTTTATGGCTGAGTAATAGTCCATCATGTATATATATACCACTTCTTCTTATCCATTCACCTGTGGGTACTTACAGAAGTAAGAGTATGTTCAGTTTTATAAGAAGTTACTAGGGGTGCCTGGGTGATTCATTTAGCGTCAAGCCACAGACTGGGAGACGTGTCTCCCAGTTAAGCGTCTGTCTCTTGACTTTGGCTGACTTTGGATTTTGTGTTGACAGCGTGGAGCCTGCTTGGGATTCTTTCTCTCTGCCTCTCACCTGTGCGTGTACTCTCTCTCAAAAATAAATAAATAAACATTAAAAAAATTTTTTAAAAAAGTTACCAAACTGTTTTCCAAAGTAATTGTACCATTTTTCATTCCTGTGAGCAGTGATTGAGAGGTGTTTTTATTTGTTTTGTACTTTTTGGTGTTTTTTTGTTTGTTTTTTGCTCCATATTTTGGCTAGCACTTGGTATTATTAGTGTTTTGGGTTTGGGCCATTCAAAAAGGTGTGTAATTGTGTTATTTGCAACTCCTAATTGCATGTAATGTTGAGCATCTTTTCATATGCCTATTTACCTTTTGTATATTCATTTTCTTATTGTTGAGTTTTAAGAATTCTTTGTATATTTTGCATAACAAGGATATCAGACATTCAGCAAATGTTTTCTCCCAGTCTGTGGCTTTTCTTTCCTTAAATGGTGTCCTTTGTGGAGCAGAAGTTATTTTAATAAAGTCCAACTGATCAATTATTTCTTTCATAAATCATGCCATTGGCATTATGTCTCCTTCATTTTTAAGGATGTCTTTACTGGATATAGAATTCTTGGTTGACATTGTTTTCATTTTGCCACTTTGAATCTGTCATCTTGCTGTCTTTTGGTCCATGGTTTCTGAGGAGGAGTCAGCTATTAATCTCATTGAGGATTCCTTGCTGCTTTCAGGATTCTCACTTTCTGATTTCTCCATGTCCTTACTAGTACTTGTTGTTACACATCTTGTTTGTTACAGCCAGCCTAGATACTCTAAGTGCTATCTCATTGTGGTCTTGATCTGCATTTCTCTGATGGCTAAAGAGGTTGAACATCTTTGGTCATTTGTGTCTCCTTTGGAGAAATATCTATTCAGATCCTTGGCCCATTTTTAAATTGGGCTATTTGTGCTTTTATTTATTTTTTATTTAAAAAATTTTTCTTTAATGTTTTATTTATTTCTGAGAGAGAGAGGCAGCATGAGCAGGGGAGGGTCATAGAAAGAAGGAGACACAGAATCCAAAACAGGCTTCAGGCTCTGAGCTAGCTGTCAGCACAGAGCCCGATGTGGGGCTCGAACCTACAAACCGTGAGATCATGACCTGAGCCGAAGTTGGATGCTTAACCGACTGAGCCACCCAGGCACCCCTATTTGTGCTTTTATTATAGAGCTGTGAGAATTCTTTATTTATTCTAAACCCAAGTCCCTTTTTGGATACAAAATCTAGAAATATTTTCTGTCTTTTTGTTTTATGCTTATGTCCTTTGCAGTACAACAAATTTTAATTTTGATGAAGTCCAATTTATCTTTTTTATTTTCCTTTGGTTATTTGTGCTTTTCATGTTCTATCTAATCAAAGATAGAACATTGCCTAAATAAAGGTCATTTACTTCCTTAGAAGATTTACTCTATGTTGTCTCTAAGCATTTTATAGTTTTAGCTCATACATTTGGGTCTTTGATCCATTTAAGGTTAGTTTTCATATATGAGGTAGAGGTTCCCCTTGATTCTTTTGCATGTGGCTAAACTGGAGTTGTCCCAGTACCATATAATGAAAAGACTTGTCTTTCTCCACTGAATTCTTTTGGCTTCTTTGTTAAAATCAATTTACTGCATATGTGAGATTTTATTTCTAGACTCTAAATATTATTCCATTGGTTTGCTTGTCTGTTTATATGCCAGAACCATACCATCTTGGCTACTGTACCTTTGTGGTAAGTTTTGAAATTGGGAAGTGAGAGTCCCCCACCTTTTTCTTTCTTTTCTAAGATTGTTTTGGCTGTTCTGGGTCCCTTTTATTTCTATGTGAATTTTTTAAGAACTGCATGTCAATTTCTTTAAAGAAGCCAGCTGGAATTTTGGTAGGAGTTGCATTGAATCTGTAGACCAGTTTAGGGACTGTTGCCATCTTAACAATACTAAGACATGGGATGTTGTGGGGCACCTGGGTGCTCAGTCAGTTGAGCGTCCAACTTCGGCTCGGGTCATGATATCACAGTTGGTGAGTTCGAGTCCCGCATTGGGCTCTGTGCTGACTGGTTGGAGCCTGGAGCCTGCTTCAGATTCTGTGTCTCCCTCTCTCTCTGTCCCTTCCCTGCTTGCATGCTCTCCCCTCCCCAAAAATAAACATTAATAAAAAGGTACATAAAGAAAAAAGACATGGGATGTTGTATTAGTTCCTGGGGCTGTTGTAACAAATGACTAAGAACTGTACAATAGAAATTTATTCTCTTATCCTAATGGAGGCCAGAAGTCCAAAAGATGTTGACAGGGTCACTCTGTCTGCAGATTCTAGGACCAAATCTGATTCTTCCCTCTTTTAGCTTCTGGTTGCTCTAGACATTCCATGGTTTATGACTGCATCATTGCAGTCTCTGCATCTGTGGTCATATTTGCCTCCTCTTCTCTTTCAAAACTCTTCTGCCTGTCTCTAAGGACACGTGTGATTATATTAGGTCTCACTGGATAACACAGGATAAGCTAATTTTAGGTGCATAGAATGATATGTGGATTGTTTAGATAGTTTATAACCACGTGGGTAGACATATAAATTTGGGATCTATAGCTGTAGTCCTGGCACAAATAAAAGTACTTGTGGCTATAAAAATCTTTGGAAATGGGAAAATACTGGTCAAAGGGTACAGAGTTGTTGTATAAGATGAGTAGGTCTGGAGCCCTAATATATACCAAGGTGACGATAGCTGTAATAATACTGTTTTGAATAGTGGAAATTTGCTAAGAAAGTAGATTTTCGGGGCTCTCACATCACACACACAAAAGATGGTACCTCTGAGGAAAGTATGTTAATTACCTTGATTGTGGTAATTATTTCACTATGTATCTCAAATCATCATGTTATGTTCTTTAATATATATAATTTTATGTATAGCTTCATTAAAAATAAAAAATATCTATTTTCATATATTGTCATGTAATAGGAATTTACAAGATTTTCTACATATAATTTATTTTAAAAGCTGTGGATGCCTATCTGGTTTGTAGATATTACAGGTGTATATGCTGCCCCAGGCACATGTGCCTGTGTGCTAGAGGAGATGCCAGTGTTTATTTAGTACCAACTGTGTGCGACACTGGTCTCAGTATTGACAAGTTAACAAGCTTAACAGTAACTAATTCTCACAGTCTCCTAAATACGAGAGGTGAAATAACTTGTTCAAGGTCATAGAGCTGGAAAGTGCCCATAGTAAAACTGGAGACTGACACTAGGGTCTGCCATCACTGTGTGCCACAATGTCTTCTTTCCGAAACCCCAGAAAAATGAATGTATTAGGACAGATGTAGAATTTGACATTCTTCAAGTTTTTAGTCTATCTGCTTGTAGGAAAAGCACTTATTTTAGTAATTGCCAATTAAATGAAGTATCAGCTTATTTTTTTTACATTGTTGGGACTGGAAAATCCCTTTGATAAAAACGATAGCTGCTCAGGCCTTATTGCTGAGATATTTAGGACCCATTTGGGCAAAGTAAATACACAGATAAATTTTGAAAAACAAGAAAAACCCATGAAAAGAGTTCATGCTGAAATTAATCCTAAAAACTCAGAACTTCCAAAGTACAAAAGTTGATTAAAAACTGGAAGGCTATTTAAAGTGGCACTGAGGTCTGCTCCACTGGAACTGAGGGGCCTAGACAAACTAAACCAAAAACTCAACCAGCTTTTCTGCTTCTGTGCAAGTGCTTGCACTACGGGAAACTAAAACCTAACTAGCTCCTTCCGCTTCTGTACCATTGCTTAAGGCTTGCGTTTCAGCCTCCCCAGAACTATCAGGCAGCTGCACACTGCCCAAGGCCGAAGAAACTGGCCACCACATCACTCCACCACACTACCCTGGCAACACCCAATCAGGAAAGGCCAGCAGCCACCCTCAGCCTTACTGAAGGAAGGGCCTAGGGAGAGAGAAGTTAACCTGTTAGTCGCCGAACAAGACCCTAGACTCGATCTATGATTGGGTAAATTCAAAGGTATCCTAAATGTTGTAATTGGATCCCGCCAAAAACCTGATGGCGGGAACCAATCAAATGTGGTATATGTTCACATTTAAATATCAACCAATGACAAACCTGTAACCATAGAGATCCCCTGTCCCTCCCCACGACTTGTTTACTCCTGTCTATAAAAAGGCTGCAAAGACTTTGTTCGGGGCCTCTCAGCGTCACCGGCGACGAGTGTGCGGAGGTCCGGGTTCCAGCCTGCAAAAAACGACCCTTGCCGATTGGCTTTGACTCTGGTCTCTGGTGGTCTGTTTTTGGGGTCTCTCGAACTCTGGGCGTTTCATTTGGGGGCTCGTCCGGGATATCCCCCAAACCCACCAGACCCCATGTCAACGGGTTGTTCCTACAACCGGTCGGTAAGTGAGCCGGCTGGCTCTGTAAGTTTCTGTCTGTCTCAGCGTCGGTCTCTGTCTGTTTGTTTCGGTTTCTGCCGCACGGAATCTGTATCAGTGACTGTCTTGGCCTTGGCAGACGCACTATAGAGCGGTCAGTCGGGACCAAGGAGACGTCCTCTGGCGCCCATCTGGGGCTGGTTAGCCCATCTGGGGTCCTTTTCGGCCCATCTGGTAAAAGACGGAGCGGATCGCTACCGCGAACCGGTGTGAGGCCGGCGTCTTATTTTCTGTTGGCTAGCCTTTTATGTCTGTCTCTCTGTGGTTGTTGATTTTAAACCCCACAGTATTCTGCACAAATTGCTTTCTAGACAGTTTCAAATTGTCACCGCGCTTGCGAATTAACCTATCCGTTCTTCCCTATAGGAACCTCTGGACCCCTTCTGAAAACCTGAACTAACTTGACTCACTTTGTCTCTCTTACCTAGGTAATGGGGCAGAACCAGAGCATGCCTCTCTCTCTAATCTTAAATAACTTCAAGGATGTCAGGGCCAGGGCCAACAACCTAAGCCTGGACATCCGCCGATCTAAGTTTGTTACTCTCTGCCGGTCAGAATGGCCCACTTTCGGGGTCGACTGGCCACCGGAGGGTACTTTTTGTCTGCCAACAGTCGCCAAGGTTAGAGCCAAAACCTTCCTGCCAGGGAAGGAAGGCCACCCTGACCAAGTGCCCTATATCCTTATCTGGCAGGACCTGGTTGAAAACCCCCCACCGTGAATTTCTCCATTCCTCCCTTCAGGGTCTTGCAAGATTCTTGTGGCTTGCCCCCCTGCGGCTCGCCCCCAGGATTTCCCCAAACCACGTAACCCCTCGGCACCCTTGTATCCCGTATTACCCGATAGTCAAGACCCCCTATCCCTAGATCCTCCGCCCTATCCTTCTCTCCCCCTCGCCCTTCGAGCCCCGCCAGAAGCAGCCGCCGCCCCACCACCCGACCCGCAAGAAGAACCGGAAAGGCGGGAGGCGGCGGCTGCGCCGGAGCCAAGAGGGCGCGAAACGACAGCCCCGAGTTCTGTTGGAAATGAAACTGGCCACGGAGGGCCAGCTGGCCGCACTGCGGACGTTCCCAGCGGGAGCCAAGTTCCCGCCTCCCCGACTCCACGGTAGCCCTGTCCCTGCGAGAAATAGGGCCCCCCGATGACACAGGCAACCCCCGACTTCAGTACTGGCCCTTCTCTACTAGTGATCTCTACAATTAGAAAATCCAAAACGCTCGTTTTTCTGATAACCCTAAAGATCTTATAGCCCTCCTAGAGAGCATCATGTTCACCATCAGCCTACCTGGGATGACTGCCAACAACTCCTGAAAATCCTGTTCACCACGGAAGAAAGAGAAAGAATTCAATTAGAAGCACGAAAGTGGTTTTGGGAGAGGATGGTCGACCTACTGCGAACCCTGACCTCATCAACGCAGCCTTTCCCTTAACCCGGCCCGACTGGGACTACAACGCAGCAGAAGGTAGGGGACGACTACTCATTTATCGCCAGACTCTAATGGCGGGTCTCCGGGCAGCGGCACGCAAGCCCACCAATTTGGCCAAGGTGTATTCAGTGATACAAGGTAAGACAGAGAGCCCTGCTACCTATCTAGAAAGATTAATGGAAGCCTTTAGACAGTACACCCCCATGGACCCTGAGGCCCCAGAAAACCAGGCAGCTGTTGTGATGTCTTTCGTAAACCAGTCCGCCCCCGATATTAAGAAAAAACTCCAAAAGCTAGAGGACTTTGAAGGAAAGCAGATCCAAGGTTTACTCAGAGTCGCGCAGCGGGTATATAATAACCGAGATGACCCAGAGGAAAAACAAATCAAAGCTACGCGAGAAATGACTAAGATCCTAGCTGCCATAGTTCAGAAAGAGCAACTGTCCTCGGGAGGCAGCCAAACAGTGCACCCCCCCAGGCGGCACTTAGATAAAGATCAGTGCGCCTACTGTAAAGAAAAAGGGCGTTGGTTGCGGGATTGTCCTAAAAAGAAACAACAGCACTCGGAGCCCAAACCATGGCAAACTAAAACAGCCCCTATCCTGTTCACACAAGATTCAGAATAGGGAGCACGGGGTTCGGACCCCCTCCCCGAACCTAGGGTAACATTACAAGTGGAGGGGACCCCGGTCCAGTTCCTAGTCGACACCGGAGCACAACATTCAGTACTAGTCAAGCCCCATGGAAGGATGTCCGAAAAATCATCCTGGGTGCAAGGGGCCACTGGGACAAAGAAATACCCCTGGACAACCCAGAGGACTGTAAATTTGGGAACTGGGAAGGTAACTCACTCCTTCCTAGTTATCCCCGAGAGCCCCTGCCCCTTACTAGGAAGAGATCTACTTACCAAAATTGGGGCCCAAATCCATTTTCAACCAGGGGGGCCAACCGTGACCAATTCCCACAATCAGCCCATATCAGTTCTTACAATAAAATTAGAAGACGAGTACAGACTCCATCAGAAACCATCACCACAGGGCCAAGACCTGGGGCTTTGGCTCCAACGCTTTCCAAACACGTGGGCAGAAACAGGGGGTATGGGATTGGCAAAACATCGCCCGGCCCTCTTCATAGAAATTAAGCCCAGGACAGACCCTGTTCGAATGCGCCAATACCCAATGCCCACTGAAGCCAAAGCGGGCATCACTCCACATATCCGTCGCCTCCTAGACGCCGGAGTCCTGCGTTCCTGCCACTCGGCATGGAATACCCCCTTATTGCCGGTACGCAAACCCAATAGTGGGGAATATAGGCCGGTACAAGATCTAAGGGAGGTCAATAAAAGGGTGATGGACATACTTCCGACCGTCCCTAACCCCTACACTCTCCTGAGTGCCCTCAGCCCCGAAAAACAGTGGTACACCGTTCTGGATTTAAAAGATGCATTTTTCAGCTTACCTCTAGCACCCAAAAGTCAAGAGTTATTTGCCTTTGAATGGACCGACCCTGACAGGGGCATAAGTGGACAACTCACTTGGACCAGGCTACCACAAGGATTCAAAAACTCTCCGACCCTGTTTGATGAGGCACTACCTGAGGATCTGAGTGAGTACAGACAACAATACCCTAATGTAACCCTCCTACAATACGTCGATGACCTTTTAATAGCCGCCGAAACGCCTGAGATCTGTATCCAGGGAACTGAAGGCCTCCTACACACTCTAGGAACCCTGGGATATCGCGCCTCAGCAAAAAAGGCTCAAATCTGCAGGCCAGAGGTAATTTACTTGGGCTATTTGCTAAAAGGGGGGCAGCGCTGGCTAACAGATGCACGAAAAGAGACGGTCCTCCGCATTCCCAGACCTCAGACGCCACGACAGGTGAGAGAATTTTTGGGATCGGCTGGGTTCTGTAGACTATGGATACCTGGGTTTGCTGAGCTTGCAAAGCCCCTATACCAGGCTACAAAGAAACAGCAGCCCTTTGTCTGGACGGAGGAGACCAAACAGGCCTTCCAACAACTTAAGACTGCCCTACTATCGGCACCTGCCCTGGGGCTTCCAGACGTCTCCAAGCTCTTTCATCTATTCATAGATGAAAATAAGGGAATTGCCAAAGCAGTGCTAACTCAGCACCTGGGCCCATGGCGTAGGCCAGTGGCCTATCTGTCAAAAAACTGGACCCAGTGGCGGCCGGATGGCCGCCCTGTCTCCGGATAATTGCAGCCACCGCCCTGATGATAAAAGATGCTAATAAGCTGACCATGGGCCAAGAACTACAAGTCACTACCCCACATGCTATAGAAGGTATCCTCAAGCAGCCACCTGACCGATGGCTAAGCAATGCCCAACTCACTCACTATCAAGGCTTACTACTGAACCCCCTCAGAGTCTCCTTCACCCCCCCGACGGCCCTGAACCCGGCATCTTTACTACCCGACCCTGACCTGGGTGCCCCACTCCATGACTGCACAGACATCCTAGCACAGATCCACGGGACAAGAGAAGATCTACAAGATAGGCCCCTACCAGATGCGGAGGTTACCTGGTTCACTGATGGGAGCAGCTTCGTCCACCAAGGACAGAGGTATGCGGGGGCCGCAGTGACATCAGAGACTGAAGTAATATGGGCAGAAGCTCTGCCTCCAGGGACTTCAGCCCAGAGGGCAGAGCTAATTGCACTAACTCAGGCCTTAAAAATGGGGCAGAATCGAAAAGTGACTGTGTACACGGACAGCCGGTATGCCTTTGCCACGGCCCACATACACGGGGCGATATACCGAGAGAGAGGACTACTCACTGCAGAAGGCAAAGACATCAAAAACAAAGATGAAATTTTGGCCCTATTGGCCGCTATCTGGGCTCCAAAGAAATTGGCCATAGTACACTGCCCAGGTCACCAGAAAGGAACCAACCCAGTCTCACGACGAAATAACCTCGCTGACCAGACTGCACGTCGGAGAGCAAAAAACCCGTCCTAGCGTTGTCTGTACAGTTAACCAGATCCTGGGCCCCGAGATTTACCCCCACAGCCAGAATATTTGGAAGATGATCTTGCCTGGATGTGTAAGCTGCCCATGACCCAAGTGGTAGACAGATGGTGGAGAGACTCTAAAGACTGCCTCATCCTTCCCGGAAAATTGGGCCATGAAGTCTTGACCAGAATACACCATACTACCCATCTGGGGCCTCGAAGACTACAGGATCTCTTCCGACATTCTAAACTAGTGGTAAAAAACATCTCTGACCAAACAGAAGAAATCGTAGCTGCCTGCGCAGCTTGCCAACTTCAGAACCCGCATCCTCACACTACGACTCAAGGCCGACGAAAGAGAGGAACTACACCCGGAGCTCACTGGGAGGTGGACTTCACCGAGGTAAAGCCTGGTAAATTCGACTATAAATATTTATTAGTGTTTATGGATACTTTTTCAGGATGGACTGAGGCCTTCCCGACCAAGAATGAAACAGCACAAATAGTAGCAAAGAAGATACTAGAAGAGATCCTGCCCAGGTATGGCTTCCCAGTAATGATAGGGTCAGACAACGGGCCTGCGTTTGTTTCTAAGGTAAGACAGGGACTGGCTTCCATACTTGGGGCTGATTGGAAGTTACATTGCGCATACCGACCCCAAAGCTCAGGACAGGTAGAAAGAATGAACAGAACGTTAAAGGAGACCTTAACTAAATTGACCACGGAGACTGGCGCTAATTGGGTAGAACTACTCCCCTACGCTCTGTACAGGGTCCATAACTCTCCATATAAGTTGGGCCTTACACCTTTTGAAATTATGTTTGGCAGGCCCCCAGCGATTATACCAGACTTGAAATCAGAACTCATTAAATCAGGACAAGATAACAGTCTCTTATCTTCCCTCAGGGCTTTACAGCGGGTTCATGAGGCCGTGTGGCCCAAATTAAGAGAACTGTATGAAACGGGACCTCCACCCGTACCTCATCAGTATCGCCCAGGAGACTGGGTCCTGGTCAAGTGGCACCGGCAGGAAAACCTCGAACCTCGGTGGAAGGGACCTTACCAGATCATCCTGACAACCCCCACTGCAATCAAGGTAGACAACATCCCGGCCTGGATCCACCATGTCCACGTAAAGCCTGTCGACCCGCTGTCAGACCTCGTGGGACACATTAACACGGACACTACCTGGACTGTAGATCGGAGTAAGAAAAACC
This sequence comes from Hyaena hyaena, assembly GCF_003009895.1. Classification (NCBI taxonomy): domain Eukaryota; kingdom Metazoa; phylum Chordata; class Mammalia; order Carnivora; family Hyaenidae; genus Hyaena; species Hyaena hyaena. Next base: position 190,671 of record NW_024082409.1, read on the forward strand.
CGCTCAAACTAACCTTGCGTCGTGCTCCAAACAACCATGTTTAGCATAATTTCTGTTGTAACGATCCTACAGATCCTGCCTGTAAGTTCAATATTGGGACACCAAAGTCCCCATCAACCCCTCCAAATAACATGGCAGGTTATTACACCTAGCTCAAATCAAGCCATAGTTACTAAAGTTGAACCCCATCCTCCCAATACATGGTGGCCTACACTTGAATTTGACCTGTGCAGCCTATTTGAACAGTCACTCAGCAAAAACCCCAAAAGACGACCCTGTGTCGAAACAGGAGGCTCTGGGATCGTGGAATGGGGGCCAACCACAAACCAGGCATTACGCAACACCTGTTTTTATGTATGTCCGGACCCAATTTCTAGTGACAAGGCAGCTCAATGTGGAGGCTGGTCAGATTATTATTGCCGGAACTGGGGCTGTGAGACCACGGGATCTTGCAGTTGGATCCAGGACTCTCAATCTCTCATTTCCCTCCAGCGCAAAAACTCAACCGCCCCCTGTAAGCCTGGCTCTGGATGTAATCCTTTACAATTAACATTCACTGATAAGGGTAAAAAAATTAAGGACTGGGACAAAGGTCTAGCCTGGGGATTAAGACTATATAAATCAGGGTATAACACAGGAGTACTGTTTATAATCAAGCGGGTCCTTGCCCCCCTTCAGTTACAACCAATAGGACCCAATCAGGTAATGAACAGGCCAAAACAGGTTCCTACAACATCCCCTAGACAAAAATCCACCATTATGCCCCCTGGTCCTACTCCCCCCTAACCTCCAACTCCCAAAATAGAAAAACAAACCATAAAGGATACTAACCCAGCCGTAAAAAATATGGACCCCTTATGGGGAATGCTAACAGCGGCATATGAGGCCCTAAACCAATCTAACCCAGATGTGACAGAATCCTGTTGGCTGTGCTATGATATACAGCCCCCTTACTATGAAGCCGTGGGTCTTACCGCCCCTTATAATACATCTAATGAGATATTCCCGGCAGGCTGCAAATGGGATCAAAAAAAGCCTGGTCTCACCCTCCAGGCAGTCTCCAGTAAGGGCACCTGTCTGGGAACCCTTCCCCCAAATGGATGCCCTGTCTGTAGTCTCAATAATTACTCTAAAGCCCAGTCCAAATGGATAATTCCTCCCTCTGGTGGATGGTGGATCTGTTCCCAAACAGGACTAACCCCATGCCTAAATACCCAAGTTTTCAACTCATCCACAGAGTACTGTGTTATGGTACTGGTATTCCCAAAAATCAATTATCATTCAGAGGGCGACCTATACGACTTATGGACTGGGGGAACGCCGACACAACAAATAATAACCAAACGCGAAGCCCTCACCATAACACTAGCTGCTCTTTTTGGTCTCGGGGCGCTGGGGGCAGGAACAGGAATCTCATCATTGGCCACTCAACACCAGGGATTCAATAACCTCAGAGCTGCCATTAATGAGGACATTGAAAGACTTGAACAATCAATTTCCCACCTAGAAAAATCTTTGACTTCCCTCTCCGAGGTTGTTCTACAGAACCGTAGAGGACTAGACTTATTGTTCCTCCAACAGGGAGGCCTATGTGCGGCCCTGAAAGAAGAATGTTGTTTTTATGCTGATCACTCTGGTGTCGTTCGAGAGTTGATGGCCAAAGTCAGAGAGGGCCTTGCCAAAAGAAAAAGAGAGCGGGAACAACAGGAGGGATGGTTCACATCCTGGCTTAATGGGTCCCCATGGCTAACAACCTTACTCTCAGCTCTGGCTGGACCCCTTATACTACTCCTCCTACTTCTGACCCTTGGCCCCGTTATCTTCAACAAACTGTTAAACTTTATCAGAGATAGGCTCAATACAATCCAGGTAATGGTACTAAGATTACAGTACCAACCCCTAGACACCGAAGCCCTTTCGTCTCTCTAATCTGTAGGACCCAAGATTGGCTCCTCAGGTACAAAATAAAGGGGGGAATGAGGGGCCTAGACAAACTAAACCAAAAACTCAACCAGCTTTTCTGCTTCTGTACAAGTGCTTGCACTACAGGAAACTAAAACCTAACTAGCTCCTTCCGCTTCTGTACCATTGCTTAAGGCTTGCGTTTCAGCCTCCCCAGAACTATCAAGCAGCTGCACACTGCCCAAGGCCGAAGAAACTGGCCACCACATCACTCCACCACACTACCCTGGCAACACCCAATCAGGAAAGGCCAGCAGCCACCCTCAGCCTTACTGAAGGAAGGGCCTAGGGAGAGAGAAGTTAACCTGTTAGTCGCCGAACAAGACCCTAGACTCGCTCTATGATTGGCTAAATTCAAAGGTATCCTAAATGTTGTAATTGG
>NW_024082409.1:193831-201249 GCF_003009895.1 Hyaena hyaena
CCATCCCCCCCTCCCCCCCACATCCATCAGTCCTCAGTTTTTGTCAGCATTCAAGAGTCTCTCATGGTTTGTCTCTCTCCCTTTCCCCCGCCATTTCCCCCCTTCTTCTCCCCCTTGTTCCTCCGTCAAGTTCCTCCTAATCCTTCTGTACGTGCAAACATATGGTATTTGTCCTCTGCCTGACTTATTTCACTCAGCATAACACCCTCAAGGTCCATCCATGTTGCTACACATGGCCAGATTTCATTGGAGAAACTCCTTGAGTATTGAGGAGAGTGAAAGGTGGTCTCAGTTAAATGCAAACTGACACCTTGCTCTGTTAGCTTCCAAAGGGCTGCATTGTCATGCAGATTGCTGGCCTACAGCATCTGTCTCGGCCAATATCCACTATGGGGACAGGTTTTTCTCCTTGCGGTGAAAACAGAGTTTTGTTTCACCTGGTAGTAAAATTTATGCAATTTTAAATTAAGCTTTATAGCATTAGAATTATTGAGATTCTACTGATTACAATTTCAAAATTATAAAACCTTGAGAAATCAAGTGTTCCTCTTTATCTGGAATATTGTCCCCAGTTCTGCAGTCAGCTACTGAATGGGGCCAGGTTTTTAGGTGGTTTTGCTGTGCAAACATTTTATGCATATGTGGAATGCAGAGGAAGATTAATTCAGTTTGGATGAAGAGGAAACTGAAGAAGCCATTGAACCCTGGAGAAAGTTTATTATTTATAACAACCACTCTACTTTGGGCTGTACTTTGCATGTCAGTAGGCCTGGGGGCAAGCAGGGGAGGGCAGGGTTGGCAGTGCTGACAGATGGGTCACTGTGGGACCTGGCCAGGCCCTGCCTGAGGTGCAGAGAAGGCTCTCCCTGTGTTTCTTCCTCCTTCCTGTGGGTCTGTGGAAGGATTACAGGGGAAGGGGTGTTCTGGCCTCTGCCCTCACACATAGGCCTTGGGGACTGTAAACAGAAGATTCCCACAGCTAAGGTGCTGTCAGGTCCTGTTGGGTAGAGGGCGGGGTTAAGGCCACTTCTCAGTGTTCTGTAATTTAGGTTGATGGCTTTCTGGGGAGAGAGGGAAGGACAGAAGAAGAGGCAGTGTGCAGTGAGGCAATTCTTCAAATAGGATTTGAGCAGCGTGAAAACTAGAAACCTGGGAACCTATGTGTGGGAATGGTAATTCCATGCTGTTAGTGGTGATATTATAATGAACATGAAGGATAAGTTGCCTGGGTATCTAGCACCTGGCGTTATCTTTTGTTTTTTATTTTAGAGAGAGAGTGTGTGAGCAGGGAAGGGGGCAGGCAGAGGAGAGAGAGGGAGAATCTCAAGGAGAATCTCCACTGAGTGTGGAGCCTGATGTAGGGCTTGATCCCACACCCTGGGATCATGACCTGAGCTGAAATCAAGAGTCTGATGCTCAACTGACTGAGCCACCCAAGTGCCCCAACTCCTGACATTTTCTGTAACTGTCCCCTCAGCAGCCCAGCAAAGCAGGTATTTTAGACCCAGTTTGACAGAACTTGGATTTGCCCAGAGTTGAATTGCTTGGGGGTCCTGCAGCCTTGCAGTGAGTACCAGGAAAGGGCACTGGGTCACTTTAGTTGTGAAGACAGTGTTGGCAATGTCTTGGGTCATTTAGGACTGTCTGCATGAGTCAGAAAGATTCTGATGCTTCAGAGTTCACACAGAATCATTGGCCATCTCTATTTACCTTGGCAGGAGGAAGATGGCCTTTCTCTGAGCTCCTTCCTTATCCTACGCAACTGTTGTAGCTCATCTTGTTAATGTGCAGGCAGCAGGGTTTCAAGGGAAATCAGATGCTTGGAGGCTCAGACGTTCTGATTCTGGGGCTCCAGCCTTCTCTTAAAGGAATGGACTCCAATCCAATCCATTTCAGTGTTCATTTTGATAACTTGTATTAAGAACCTACCAGACACCAAAAGGCAAAGCTCATACTGTATGATCAAATATTGAAAACCAGTGTCAAGGGATTGTGCAGGAGCAGGCTGTGCTCCAGCACCCTGTTGTGTGTGAGCCTGCAGCACCCTATCCCTGCCCAGCACCGTGGCTATCCACTTGGCCAGCCACAGGTAGATGGGCCAAGGAACATGACCATTCTGCTGTAGACACCCTGTGTGCTATTATTGACTATACCAGTTCCACATCCAGAGGAAGCTAGGATGAAATAAGAGAACTAAGAAATCAAATTTTTATGTAAATAATTTTGTGGGAAAAATAAAAGTATTTATTTTTGTAGCATTTTTATAAAAGGTGGGTCTCTGATCAGGAAATCAGCAGCAGTAGATACTCAAACCTGGGGTAACAGACCTGCTGGGTTTTTTTGGGGGGGGGGTGTCACCAGCTCTACTGGAATGAGATCTTTTCAGGATGTCATAAGGCAAGAGCACACATGGGGTGGTGGTGCTCCACAGGGTTTAGCTTGTTCTCTCAGAAGATGAAAACCCAAAGTTCCCATAGCTAGCAGTCCTAGCAGTCACCCCACTTTGAGGACCAGTGACACGAGACAAAACCACACTGACTTGCCTGCTTTTTACTCCTGTTGTGGACAGTGACACATTTATCTTTGTTGATATTGTAAGGTTGCAATGAGCCAGAGCTCACATGAGTGCAGCCCAGTCACCAGTGTCTCAAGTCATGGAGACACTTTTGCTCAGATAATCCCAGCCCCTGATCCTAAGGTAGAGTCCCCTCCCTAAGGAATGTGGTAAGAAAAGACCTCGAGATAAGGGAAGGCAACCTGGCAATGTGTGTATGTGACATTCCTCATGACCCCATAACATGAGACCACCAAAAAAAGACATTACCCTTATATGAGAGACAGAGAAGTAGAAAACGCATAAAAGGTACACCATGTGGCGCTGGGACCCGGTTTTTTGGGTCCAAACTGTCTGAGCCCATATTGGCATGAATAAAGTTGCTATGTGGAAAGAAAAACCTTGGTGTCATGACTCTCTGTGTGAGAATCCAGCTACATTTCTTGGGAGCTCATCAATCCAGCTACATTTCTTGGGAGCTCGTCTGGGATTTGGAGATGGTGTGTTTGCATCTCCTTTGCCACCAAGGTATGAACCTCGGGGTGCCAAGAGAAGCAACCTTGTCTGGTGCCAGTGGGCCACTTGATCCATAGGAGGCTAGCCCCTCCCAGCACGCTGGGGCCAGTACCTGTGTGTGCACAATGGAACCCATGAGACCCAGGAATCAGCTCAGGGAGTGCTGCTGGTCAGACTGGTAAGAACCTGGGTTTGTTTTGGTAGACCTGCCACCAAATAGGCAGAAGGGGAACCTGATCACCTCCCAGAATTGCCTGAGTAGTTTCATAAGGAACAAGGAATGAAACTGCAACTCTAAGGTGCTGGGTAGTAGGGTGGAGTCTCTTTGGGACTGTGTGTGGGGACTTCTCATTCATTTCCTAGGTCAATGACTAAGATACCTAGAGCCAACTATCTCCGGTTAGTCTACCTCAGAATGGGGATTTTAAGGAATATTCCCAAGCAGATACCAAAACTCCCTTTGTTTCAGGGAAATTCCCTGTTTTCTCTGGACTGACATGGACTGCCTAATTCTACTAGTGGAAAATAAAACAAAGCAAAAAAACCAAAAAACATCTGGAGTCTGCTCCTCTGTCTGAGGTGACAAGACTTAAGATGGGGAATTCTCTTTCTCTGCCTTCTGCTAGCACCTCACATCTTCTGCCTTCCCTTCCCCCTCCTCCTGTTTCTGTACCACTTGGGGTGAGGCCTGCATAACTGGTTCCCCAATGCCTCCGGCCATGTGGATATCCATTTTTGGCATACAGTGAGCTAAGTTTAGTAAAATGGCTCCCATGTATTCCAATAAAAGCTCTTCATATGTCATCCATCTCTCATATGGCACAGGCATCCATTCCTCTGCTAAACAGGAACAACACAAATGTGAAGGATTTAGAGGCTAGCACTAAGGGGGTGTTGCCATCATTTCCCCTGCCTTTGAAACAAAGGAGGTGGAATTTTAATCTTAAACCAGTGTACTTTTAAAATCCATTCATTTTAACCTTAGTCTGTCTTGACCACACATAAAATTTCTTTCTATAAATTTCCCTTCACAGACCTACAACTTTCCTTTGCTTTCAGGTTTTGACCTAAGCCCTTTTTCTCCAAACAACCAGTCTAATTTAGGGCAAAATTATTTTCTTTTACCTTCAACAAAAAACATATTTTCACTCCTAATATCTTTCTTACACATCTACTTTTCTACATACAGAGTTGCTTTCCTTATTTCTATCAGTCTTAACTACATTTAGCAGAATTTTAACTCTTAGAAACCTTAGTCTCCAGTGAAAACTTAAGTAGAAACCAACTGTGAACTGTCACATCAGAATTCCTTAGATGGCAAACTTATGAATCAGTTAAGCACAAAGCATATTTTCCAACAGATCCAAATATCCTTAATTTCTCTGCAACAAGTCAAAGCACAAACCTACATCTAGTAATTAGTGTTTTAGCCTCTTATCCATTAGATATCCAATGAATTCAATCCTAATTTATCTGTAAGCAAAACTTTAACATTTTAGGTTACTAGAGACTTTGAAAGCTATCTTAATAATTACCCATGAAAACTATGAGACAGACAAAGTTGACCACTTCTTAAAGTCATCCTTTTGCTAACAAACTGGAACAGAGATAACATGAACTTACTTGACTCACAGCAAACCTAGGTAGAATAAAAGTTTTTTCTACTTATGTTGATAAACAGGTCTATCTCAAACCAACAAACTTAAATTAGCTTAAACACTTAAGACAATTAGAGCTCAGGGTTTTTTTTGGTTGTTTTTTTTTTTTTGTTTTTTTTTTTTGGTACTAACACTCTGAGCTTGTGTCAGTACGAATAAAGTTGCTTCCTGGAAAGAAAATCCTTTCTGTGAGAGAATCCTGCTACAACCCAGGGCAAGTCTCTGCATGTGGCAGTGTGCGGGCTTCTTGGACCTCACCATGGGGGTGAGTAGGGGGAAAGTTCCCAGAGAGAAAGGGCAGGAAGGGAAAGTGCCCAGCAAAAGTGGAAGTGGGGGCACCTGGGTGGCTCAGTCAGTTAAGTGTTCAACTTCTTGTGGTTTGTGGGTTCGAGCCCCATATCAGGCTTTGCACTGACAGCGAGGAGACTGCTTGGGATTCTCTTTCTGCCTCTCTGTCTCGCCTCCTCCCCAATGTGCACACACTCTCTCTTTATTTCTCTCTCCCTAGATAGATAGACAGCCAGCCAGCCAGACAGACAGACAGATAGATAGATAGATAGATGGATGGAAGTGTTTGACTCCAATCTGGAGCTCTGTTTTTATGGAGGCCTGTGAAATACCACTCTGCTGAAAACAGGGCAGTGCCTCCTGAGGTAACCACATTTCTTCTGCTGTCACTGTTCCTTCCTCCCCTCCCCCACTTCCTTTGCAACAGTCCAGGGCTCTTACCTCAGATGGCACCTCCACCTCAAGGCTTCCCTGTCACTCCCACAGAGGGTGGCCCTGCCTGACTGCCACACTGACATGCGGCTGGGACATGATTACCTTTCCATTCTTGTGCCAAGCTTGGCTTTATAGAGAGGTTTTCTTGGTTTTTACTTGTTTTCTTGGTTTTTACTTGTTTACTTTTTAATGAACTTATCCTTATTTTTTTCCACACGCTCCATCAGCTCTGTCAGAAACCTGTCCACATTGTTTCCCAGATGATCACATGCACACAGGACCCATGGGTTCCTTCTGTTGTTGGTTTGTGTGGGTTGTCCTTTGGCCCTTCCCCAGGGCTGCCCTCCCAGAATAGTCTCCACCACTTGCATGAGACTCAGATCCTAAATCCTATATCTCCCTCTTTCTTGGTTAATCCCTCATTTTGCTGAAGTACATGTCTAGTAGCTTCCAGGTGAGGCTGAAAGTGATCTTTGCTCAGGATGTCAGGACCTGGTTTCATGAGGGCTGTTAATAATCTTGCTGCCAACAGCCCATGCTGGTTCTGCTGTCTGGTTCTGTGAGTACCCTTCCTTCTCTGGATGCTGTGAGGATTTGTTTGTTTGCTTATTCAGAAATTTCATGAGGATTTACTAGGTATGGGTGGGTTTTTTTTAAGTTTGTTTATTTTGAGAGAGAGAAAGAGAGAGCAAGTGAAGGAGGAGCAAAGAGAGAGGGAGAGAAGAGAGAATTCCAAACAGGCTCCATACTGTCAGCCCACAGCCCAATGTAGGACTCAAACTCACGAGCCATGGGATTATGACCTAAGCCAAAACCAAAAGTTGGACACTTAACTGACTGAGCCAGATGTGGGTATTTTTTATTGTCCCATGTGATGACACTCTGCCCTCTGTCTACTTGGAAAACTGTTATATTAATGTCCATTGACCGAAGAATCAATAAAGAATATGTGGTGTGTGTGTGTGTGTGTATAAAGGAATCTTACTTGGTAATCAAAAAGAATGAAATCTTGCCATTTGCAACAATATGGATGGAGCTGGAGTGTACTATGCTAAGCGAAATCAGTCAGAGAAAGACAATACCATATGATTTCACTCATGTAGAATTTTTAAAATAAAATTTACTTATTTATTTTGAGAGAGAGAGAGAGAGAGAAAATCTCAAGTAGCCCCACACCACCAGAATGGAGCCCAGTGTGGGGCTCAAACCCACAAGTCACGAGACCATGACCTGAGCTGAAACCAAGAGCTAGATGCTTAACTGACTGAGCCACCCAGGTACTCCCACTCATATGTGGAGTTAAGAAACAAAACAGATGAACATGTGGGAGTTGGGGGGGGGGGGGAGAAAAGAGAGAGAGGGAAACAAACCACAAGAGACTCTTGACAGTAGACAACAAACAGAGTTGATGGAGGGATGTGGGAGGGGGTATGGCCTAGATGGATGATGGGGACTAAGGAGGGCGCTTATGATGAGCACTAGGTGTTATATGTAAATGATAAATCACTGAATTCTACTGCAAAAACCGATATGCACTGTATGTTAACTAACTGGAATTTAAACAAAAATTTGAAAGAAAAAGGAAAAGTCATGCAAATCCCCCTTCCCTTCAATTGGTTCCCTTTCCTGGACTTTTAGAGGATTCCTGGAGCTTTGGGATTGATTATTTTGTTGTTGTTGCTAAAGAAAGAGAAAAATCTAGATAAAAGTACCATAGAACAGAGTCGGACTATTTCAGAAAGTAAGTCATCAAATACTGAATTATTTTTCTGTGTAAAAACTTTTTCTAATTTTTAATTTTAATTGTAAAAAATACATAATATAAACTTACCCACTTAATCATTTTTATTTTTTTTAATTTTTTTTTATAATTAATTTTTTTTATTTTTTTATTTTATTATTTTTTTTACAAATAGTTTATTGTCAAATTAGTTTCTACATAACACTCAGTGCTCATCCCCAAAGTG